>NW_028261387.1:88641545-88754045 GCF_051295495.1 Thamnophis sirtalis
TTTAGGGAAATATATTATTTTTCCTTTTAATGTTTCTCAAAATATTTCATTCTTCTAGGAGAGGGATGGGTGCTAACCAGTGGTGGGATTCAGCCGGTTCGCATCTATTTGGGAGAGCCAGTTGTTAACTTTCTAAGCAGTTGGGAGAACCGGTTTTTGGAAGAAATCTCCTCCTCCCCCACTTTACAGGGCTAATTCTGTAAGGAAGGCAGGAAGGAAACATTCTGGTATTGTTTCTAGCTTCATCTTTATTGCCCTGCTTACAGAAACTGCCTTTCCGGTTAACCCTTATCACATTGTAACAGCTAAGGCGAAGCGCCCATTGACGTGAATGACGTTGAGTTGGCCACGCCCACACAGTCACATGACCACTGTACCACGCCTACACAGCTGGTCATTAGGGCAGAGAACCGGCTGTTAAATTGTTTGAATCCCACCACTGGTGCTAACTTTCTACGATATGATATGCCAAGACCAAACAAGGCGCATTCTGGTTAGAGTATTGTGGGAACTCGGGCAGTTTCTAATTCATAACTATTTTGGGATGGATAACATTTGTTATTTTTCATTCTCTTACATACCATTGTAAGTATACATTCACATAATTGTTATTCTTCTTTACATTTGTCATTCTTATACATTTGTTATTCCATTTAATAGGTTATAATATATAGTTTGGGTCGCTTTATTTACCATCCCTTCCGCCTGTTGTAACGCCACCTTATTTTCCCTTTCTTTTCTCCCTCCCTCCCTTCTCTACTTCCTTCCTTCCTCCTCTCCTTCTCCTTCCTTCTTCGCTTACCTTTCCCCTACTAGGCTGGAGAACATTAAGGAACCATTCCAGTCCAGGTTCATACCAGAATTTCAGATATAACAGATCTTGGTGGTTCTAACTCAGTGTTTCCCAAAGTGTGGTACGCGTACCCCCAGGGGTACGGGAAGAGCTTGGTGGGGGTACGCGTCGCACCGGAGTTTGGTGGGGATCACGTGGGAATATCCACTGCACCGTGCTTAGCTGCGCCCATAGAACAAGGAAAGAAATAGGCGCGTATCGCAGTTTTTACATGGGAACTGGGGCCATCGTACCGTGACCCGTCAAAACCACGGTAGACAAAAGCGCACTCGACGAAAGCGCGTACCTGACGTCATCAGCAGCGCGATGAAAAAAATTAAAAATAAATTAAATTGATATTAAAATAAAATTAAAGCAAGCCGATTCACATAAAGGTAAGGGTTAGGTTTAGGTTTAGGTTTAGGGTTAGGGTTAGGTTAAGGGTTAGGGTTAGGTTTAGGGTTACGTTAAGCGTTAGGGTTAGGTTTAGTGTTAGGTTAAGGGTTAGCGTTAGGTTTAGCGTTAGGCTAAGGGTTAGGTTTAGGGTTAGGTTAAGGGTTAGCGTTAGGTTTAGCGTTAGGCTAAGGGTTAGGTTTAGGGTTAGATTTAGGCTTAGGTTAAGGGTTAGGTTTAGGGTTAGGTTTGGGGGGGTTAGGGTAAGGTTTTCGCTTTAATTTTAAATTTACCGCTCACAGCGCGATGTTTTCGTCGCGCTGTGATGACGTCACGTACACGCTTTCGTCGAGCGCGCTTTTGTCTACCATGGTTTTGTGGTGGAACCCCATCGTACATCGTATCGCAACGCATTATGGCGGGAACTTCTGCGCATGCTTCACGCAGCTCGGGTTCGGCCATTTTTGAACTGCGGGAACATTAACAGTCGACATTGAGCCGCGGAGCTGTTTAAACGCCGGAGATTTTTATTAAAGCATATGTTTTTGATGAGGGGTACTCAGCGTTACGAAAATTATAGAAGGGGTACACATATGTGAAACGTTTGGGAAACACTGTTCTAACTGATGACCTTCGCCAACAAGACTGCTAGGGGAAGGATGACTTTTATTTCTTCTTGATTTATCAGCAGCTTTTGATATCCTCATCCATCCGCTCTTCCTGCACCAACTTTGCTTTTGAAGGTTGAGTGCGGCAGGAGGCATTGAGTTACTGTGGCTCCACTCCTACTTACAGGGAGGGTTTTCAAGGATAACGTTGGGGGGGGGGTATTATATCTGCCAATTGTGCTTGCTGCCTACTAGTTAGCTGAACCACCTTCAAGAGGAGGACAATTATAGAATGCCAAAACAGTTATGAATTAGAAACTGTCTTGAGTTCCCACCTTCAAGATGGGGTCAATTATGAAGCCCAAAATAGTTATGAATTAGAAACTATCTTTTTTGGGGGGGGGGGGGCAAAAGTACACAGATGGCTAGAAAAGATAATGGGGAAACATGTAGATTTCAAACCTCAACTGTTTTTATTAGAGGTGATATCAGAAAAAATTGATGAGAAAAGGATGTGTTTAGTATGACGTGTCTTAACAATGGCGAGGATGATCTTCACAGAACGGTGGAAAGATAAAGAAAGACCGCAAGATGAAGAGATAATTAAGAAGATACTAGACTGTGCAGAAATGGATAGATTCACTACATTGAAAATCAAACAGAAAGAAAACCCAGAGTATCATCAAACGGGGAACTTAATTTACCAGTGGTTGGAAAAATGGGGTGGACTATAGTCTGAAAAATATGGTAAATATCCAGACAATACAATGTTTATTAAGCACTAAGAATTATAATTAATACTAAAGTGTGTGTGTGTGTGTGTGTGTTAGCTGATAAAGGAGGAGAGCTTGTGGCTTAGGGGCTAATATAACTGCCTAATATGTAATACAGCCCAGGTTCGATTCCCAGTAAGGGTATGGCTAGCTGATGAGAGCTAAATAGATCTATACTAGTCTCCCTTTATTTATTTATCAGCACAATTGCAACACACAAACACACAAACACACACACACACACACAATCCCTAGTGCCGCGTAACGGAGTGAGCTCCTGTTATTTGTCCCAGCTTCTGCCAACCGAGCAGTTCGAAAGCACGTAAAAAACGCAAGTAGAAAAATAGGAACCACCTTTGGTGGGAAGCTAAAAGCATTCCGGGCGCCTTCGATGTTTAGTCATGCCGGCCACATGACCACAGAGACGTCTTCGGACAGCGCTGGCTCTTTGGCTTTTAAACGGAGGTGAGCACTGCCCCCTAGAGCCAGGAACAACTCGCACAAATGTGCCAGGAGAACCTTTACTATATATAAAGAAACTGGCTCCACAATACTCTTAACCAGAGTGTGACTTACTTGGTTTTGGCGTATCATATTATACAAAGAGAGCCGATATTGTTAAATCATGGCTTAGCACAGTATGTGAACCAGAGCCCTGCTCTCTTCCCTATAGGGATACGTATCTTTAGCCTCTGCAGCAGGAATGTTTTACATATTGCACCAAGATGTTCTGATGCTATTTTACAGTGACAGGGAAGTCAGCCGTCTCCAAAGCGTAGTAATAGTATGGAAACTACCCACAGGGTGGGAAACGGGATTTGGATAGTTTCTGCTTCCCTGAACCTACAGCAATAGAAGATTCCATGGAGCCAAGTTGAGTAGATCAAATTCATTTTATATTTACAGATTAACAGAGTTGGAAGGAGCCTTGTAGGTCATCTAGTCAACACCTCCCCACCCCCAAGCAGAAGACCCTATACCATTTATGACAATTGGCAATCCAATTTCTTCTTGAAAGCCTCCAGTGATGGAGCATTCACAATTTCCAAAGGCAACTTCTGTTCCATGGGTTGATTGCTCTCACTGTCTGGAAATTCCTCCTTATTTCCATGTTGAATCTCTCCTTGGTCAGTTTCCATCCATTATTCCTTGTCTGGCCTTCGGGTGCTTTGGAAAATAGCTTGACCCCATCCTCTCAGTGGCAGCCCTTCAAATATTGGAACGTTGCTATCATGTCTCCCCTGGTCCTTCTCTTCACTAGACTAGCCACGCCCAGTTCCTGCAACCGTTCACCGTATGTTTTAGCCTCCAGTCCCTTAATCATCCTGGTTGCTCTTCTCTGCACTTTTTCCAGAGTCTCAACATCTTTTTTATAGTGTGGTGAACAAAAGTGGATGCAGTACTCTAGGTGTGGTCTTATTTTATAGAGTGGTATTTGTACCTCATTTGATCTTGATTGTATTCCTCTGTTAATGCAATTTAGGATTGCGTGGGCTTTTTTGGCTGCCGTCCAGAGGTGGGTTCCTACCAGTTCGCACCTATTCAGTAGAACCGGTTCGTCAAATCTACCGAACCGGGTTAGAAGAGGTTCTACCAGTGGACCCGGAAAGCAGGCCACACCTACCGAAGAGGGTCCAAAAATTTTTGAAACCCACCACTGACACCCCCCCCCCCACACACAGACAGACTCACACAGAGAGAGAAAGAAAAAGAAAGGAAGAAAGAAAAAAAGAAAAAAAGAAAGAAAAAGTGTGAGAGAGATGAAACATAAAAAGGAAAAAGGGACAGAGAGACAAAAGGAAAGAGAGAGAGAGAGAGGGGGGGGAGGGAGGGAGGGAGGGAGAAAACACATGGCCGGCAAGCCATTCCCACCAGGTCACATGGCCGGCAAGCCACTCCCACAAAGGAGGCCACACCCACAGAGTAGGTTCGAATTTTTTTTGAAACCCACCACTGCTGCCGTCGCACACTGCTGGCTAATATTTAGCTGGTTGGCCACTAAGACTCCAAGATCCCTCTCTCAGTTACTACTATTAAGCCTGGCTTCACCCAGTCTACGTATATGTGTACTTTTGGTTTTTCTTGCCTAAGTGTAAGACTTTACTTTTCCCTACATTGAATTTAATTTTGTTAGTTTAGGGGCCAGTGTTCAAGTCTGTCAACATCCATCTGGATCTTGAGCAGTTGTAAAATTCATTTTTTTTTTTTACTATTGGTTCTGTGGGCGTGGCTTGGTGGGGGTGGGAGGGGAAGGATATTGCAAAATCTCCCTTCCCTCCCCACTCTGGGGCCAGCCAGAGGTGGCATTTGCTGGTTCTCTGAACTACTCAAAATTTCTGCTACTGGTTCTCCAGAACCTGCTGGATTTCACTCCTGATCGTGAACCTATCTTCTAGAGTATTGGCTATTCCTGCCATCTTAGTATTGTCTGCAAATTTGGCAAGTTCCCCTTGTATTCTCTCATTTAAGTTGTTTACGAAAATGATAAACCTGTATGAGCTTCTTCATGCCATGATGATAGAAACCTTAGTCAATGCTACTACAGCAGTGGTGGGATTCAGCCAGCCCGCACCTATCCCGGAGAACCGGTTGTTAACTTTCTAAGCAGTTGGGAGAACCGGTTGTTGGAAGAAATCTCCTTTTGTTTTTTTCCACTTTACAGGGCTGATCCTGTAAGGAAGGCAGGAAGGAAATATTCTGGTGTTGTTTCTAGCCTCATCTTTATTGCCCTGCTTATAGAAAGTGCCTCTCCAGTTAACCCTTATTACATTGAAACAGCTAAGGCGAAGCGCCCATCGACCTGAGTGACATTGAGTTGGCCATGCCCACCCGGTCACATGACCACCGAGCCATGCCTGCCCAGCTGGCCATTAAGGCAGAGAAGCAGTTGTTAGAAAGAGCCGAGGTGGCGCAGTGGTTAGAGTGCAGTACTGCAGGCCACTTCAGCTGACTGCTATCTGCAGTTCAGCGGTTCAAATCTCACCGGCTCAAGGTTGACTCAGCTTTCCATCCTTCCGAGGTGGGTGAAATGAGGATCCAGACTGTGGGGGCGATATGCTGACTCTGTAAACCGCTTAGAGAGGGCTGAAAGCCCTATGAAGCGGTATATAAGTCTAACTGCTATTGCTATTGCTATAGTTGAATCCCACCACTGTACTACAGCTAGTCTTCGACTTAACAACAGTTTGTTTAGTGTCCATTCGAAGTTATAAGAGCACTGAAGAAAGGGACTTATGATCATTTTTTCACACTTACGACCATTGTAGTATCTGCTCTGGAGCTGGCCTGATTGAGGCCATTTTGAGGCTCCAGGGTTGCCCCAATGGAGATGAGGGTTAGGGAGAGGGGAATAATGATAGCTGGGGTTTGGTAGCCAAAACAAAATAGTTTCCCTTAGGAACCAAGGACATTCCCAGAGGGGGCTGAAGAAAGGAGGAGTGAAGTTGCCCAAGCAAGCAGGTTGCACTCTGATTGGGCCATGTGACTGATTGCTTGGGGAAAGGGGAAGGGAAACATTTACTTTTAATTAGGTGAAAACCGCGGGAACATTTAGAGTCGGTTTTCACCAGCCTGTGCCAATTTAATACATCTAATAAAACTATTGTTTGAGCAACCTACCTGCCTCGGAGTTCTGTTTGCTGTGGGTGTATTACTTGGAACCCTTCCAAGCATTACACGATGGGAAGAACACCACGCAATCTCCCAGCTGTTGTTTCCCACAAAACTCCCCTTTGCTTCGCCACCGTTAAGCGCAACCCAGAGGACGTGTTCGTTGACAAGGCCACTTCCAGCCAGAATGAAACACCCCTGGTTGGTGGCTGTTACTATTTGATCCTAATATCCTGGCGTCGTGTGAAAAGTTCAGCACGTCTCAATCCAACTGCTGGCAGCGAGGATCCCCTCTATAAATCTCCTCCTTGGCAGAAGTGCCAAGTCAGACCGAAAGCGCCGTCTGCCAAAAAACCCAGGTTCGTTCCATATTTTCAATGCACAAACTCAATCCCTGTATTGCGGTGAACAGCTTGTGTGGGTCCCAAGGTTGCCGCTAATGTTCAGAAATGGCTTTTGTGCACTGCTCAAAGTCTTTGGAGAGAGAGAGAAAGAGAGGGAGGGAGGGAGAGAGAGAGGGAGGGGGAGGGAGGGAGGGAGAGAGAGAGGGGGGAGAGGGAGAGGGAGGGAGAGGGAGAGAGGCAGAGAGAGAAAGAGAGAAAAAGAGAACAGAGACAGAGAAAGATAGAGACGGGCAGAAAGAGACGTGAGAGACAGACAGACAGACACACAGAGAGAAACAGAGAGAGGGAGGAAGAGAGGGAGAGAGAGAGAGAGAGACAGAGAAAGAGAGAGGCAGAGAGAAACAGAGAGAAAAAAAGAGAGAGACATACCGACACACTGAGAGAAACAGAGAGAGAGAGGGAGAGAGAGAAGGAGAGAAACAGAGAGACAGACAGAGAGAGAGAGAAAGAGAGAGAAAGAGAGAGAGGCAGAGAGAGAGGCCGAGAGAGAGAAAGAGACAGAGAAAGACAGAGACAGACAGAGAG
This sequence comes from Thamnophis sirtalis, assembly GCF_051295495.1. Lineage (NCBI taxonomy): Eukaryota > Metazoa > Chordata > Lepidosauria > Squamata > Natricidae > Thamnophis > Thamnophis sirtalis. The sequence goes on from NW_028261387.1 coordinate 88,648,690, forward strand.
GTGAGAGAGTGACACACACACACACACACACACACACAGACAGACAGACAGACACACGCCGAGAGAAACAGAGAGAAAAGAGAGAGACAGAGAAAGACAGAGACAGAGACAGACAGAAAGAGAGGTGAGTGACACACACAGATACACACAGACACACACACAGAGAGAGAGAGAGAAAGAGAGAGAGAGACAGAACAGACACACACACACACACAAACACAGAGGCTGAGAGAAACAGAGAGAAAAAGAGAGAGACAGAGAAAGACAGAGACAGAGACAGACAGAAAGAGAGGTGATACAGTGACACACACACACACACAGAAAAACAGAGAGAGGGAGAGAGATAGATAGATAAGGAGAGATAGAGAGATAGATTCAGGGCAGCCTGGCTTCTGTAATTTCCCTTGAAATAACGGCTAATTCTATTTTATCCAGCCAAAGGAAAGCGGGAAACTGAGAGAGGGGAAGAGGTTTATAGAAGGAGACAAATGTAATTGTTTCAGACAGCTGGGGCTGGTTGGCAAATGGTTTGTGAGATGATCCTGCGTGAAAAAGAGAAAAAAAACTGCAAGGGGGAATGAATTCTGCTTGTAGGGCCTGAGGCTTTTGACATCATCTTCCCAGGATAGGAAAGGAGCTGGCTGCAACATCTCCCAGGCCAGAAAAAAAAGGAGTCCAGCAATCTTCCTGTGAGAGCTAATCCCCCCCATGGATAACGCTGGCCATTAGCTGACCCATAGGAGACACTGAGACACGGTGGCTCGGTGGCTAAGACGCGGTGCTTGTTGATCAGAAAGGTTGGCAGTTCGGCGGTTCGAATCCCTAGTGCTGCGTAACGGAGTGAGCTCCCGTTACTTGACCCAGCTTCTGCCAACCTAGCAGTTCGAAAGCATGTAAAATGCAAGTAGAAAAATAGGAACCACCTTTGGTGGGAAGGTGACAGCGTCTAGTCCAGTGTTTCTCAACCTTGGCAACTTGAAGATGTCCGGACTTCAACTCCCAGAATTCCCCAGCCAGCGAATGCTGGCTGGGGAATTCTGGGAGTTAAAGTCCGGACATCTTCAAGTTGCCAAGGTTGAGAAACACTGGTCTAGTCATGCCAGCCACATGACCACGGAGACAGCTTCGGACAGCGCTGGCTCTTCGGCTTTGAAACGGAGATGAGCAATGCCTCCTAGAGTCGGGAACGACTAGCACATATGTGTGAGGGGAATGTCTTCCCTCATGCCTGAAAAAATACAGCTGATTTCTGGGTGAAGAAATGAGTTCCAAGCCTGAGCTGTCAAAAATAATCACATTTTCCCTATTTCTCCATATCTTTGTAAGAGAATCTGGCATCTTGAATGATGCCCAATTCAGATACTTGGACTCATTCGTAGCATAATATCGCTTAACATATGCCTGTCAAGAAGAAGGTCATTGTGCTTTGACCTAATGGAAACTGTTGATGGAATGGTGGCCCCCCCAGAGCAAGCGATTTCTGAAGTCTCTGATATGCTTATGTATGGAGTCAAAAATCAAGGCTATGATAACTTTAAGAACCAAGGACTTCAACTCCCAGAATTCCACAGTCAGCTTCAGGAGGCTTCCCTTCTCCGGAGGGAGAAAAATGGCCCAATGTGCAAACCGGAAGTCTGTTTCTGAAACTTCCAGTTTGTGCATCAGGTTGTTTATCGCCCCCTGGAGGCTTCAGGAAAGTCTCTGGAGGGAGAAAAACAGCCGAAAATGAAGGCTGAAATAAGCTGGTTAGCGTGTGCATGAATGCTGGAGCTGGCAGAGCAACGCCTCATGTGTCCTGAGAAATGGCTCCACATGCCACCTGTGGCACGCATGTCAAAAATTCGCCATCACGGGTATAGGGTTTCCTGCCTGAGCAGGGGGCTGGACTAGAAGACCTCCAAGGCAGCCGCGCGAGTGATTGTGGGCGCACCACGGTTCGCCCACATAACACCGATCCTCCATGAGCTGCGCTGGCTACCTGTTGATCTCCGGGTGCACTTCAAGGTCCTACTTACCACTCATAAAGCGCTCCATGGTAGTGGATCTGGCTATTTGAGAGACCGCCTTCTGCTGATTACCTCCCTCTGTCCCATCAGATCACATAGAGTAGGCCTCCTCCGAATTCCATCCGCCAGTCAGTGCCGACTGGCGACTACGCGAAGGAGAGCCTTCTCAGTTGCAGCTCCGACGCTATGGAACAATCTCCCCGTGGAGATCCGCACCCTCACCACCGTCCAGGCCTTCCGCACAGCCCTCAAGATCTGGCTATCCCGTCAGGCCTGGGGATAAGACTTTACTTTTGCCCCTCCCGAATGTTGAATGAATGTTGTGTTTTTACTGCCAATTATTTGTTACTCACATTTTCTTTTGTGTCTCTGTCCTGCACTCCCCTCCCCTATTATTGTAAGCCGCCCTGAGTCCCCTCAGGGAAAAGGGCAGCCTATAAATGTTTAATTAAAAAAAAAAAAAGGTCCCTTCCAACTAGGTTATTCAGTTATTCCTTTCCTAGTCTTTCCTTTTAAAAAGGTAATGGTAAATGTTCCCCTCACACACATGTGCTAGTCATTCCCGACTCTGGGGGTGGTGCTCATCTCCGTTTCAAAGCCGAAGGGCCAGCACTGTCTGAAGACGTCTCTGTGGTCATGTGGCCGGCATGACTAAACACCAAATACTCACAGAACCCTGTTACCTTCCCACCAAAGGTGCTCCCTATTTTTCTACTTGCATTTTTACGTGCTTTCGAACTGCTAGGTTGGCAGAAGCTGGGACAAGTAATGGGAGCTCACTCCGTTACATGGCGCTAGGGATTCGAACCGCCGAACTTTCTGATTGACAAGCTCAGCGTCTAAGCCACTGAGCCACCCATTTTTCCTTTCTTACACTTTGTTAATTTTGCACCCTGAAGACAGAATGCTAGCCATATGTGATATCCACTTCTCCTCTTAACATCTGGCACTGCACCACTGGGCAATCCTCGCATTTGCAGCTGAAGTAGCTAATTCTCTGCTTGAAGCTGCAACTGACTCTCCTTTCACTGTCTAGAGCTGATGGGCAGAAAAGATACAAGAAATAAATTGCAAGGAACATGTATCTAATTCTCAAATATGGTCAGTGTTTTCCTTTTATTTCTAGTTTTGGGATTCCAACACTACAGTTTCTGCCCTGTGTGTTAACTGGATGCTTTAACTCAGATTGATCCGCTTCAGTGTTTAAGTGGCCTTCTGCAATTCTAGAATTCTGGAATATATTCTAGAATATAGTCATGCGTTTTGCTTCCAAAATTCTACACCGTGTAGTGAATAAAGAACGGGGGCGGGGGAGATATCTAATCCCCTGGAAGCTCATACAGTAGTCAATATTTTGCTAGCAGATACAGTCAGGGTATAGACTCACTGTCTAAGATTAATTTTTATTCCTGGATGATTTGGCACTCACTGTCTGATTTCCCCCCTTTTATTTATACAATGAAAGTAAGGCTATAGTCTCATATACATTTGACTCATATACAAGTGACTTTCATCAGCCTGTGCTAGCGGGCTGCTGCTTTCTTTCACCCACCTGTGTCCGCGGCAGCCCGCCATCAGAGGCGGGATTTCGCCTGCCTCTGCTGATGGGCTGCCGCGGACACAGGTGGGCAAAATAAAGTTACTTTTGCTGACCTGTGCTGGTGGGCTGCCGCGGACACAGAGGCGGGCGAAAGAAAGTGACTTTCGCCCACCTGAGCTAGCAGGCTGCCGCGGACATAGAGGTGGGTGAAAGAAAGTGACTTTTGCCTGCCTGAGCTGGCGGGCTGCTCTCCCTGCCTCTCCTACCCCCTTCCCTCTCTTCACTCAAACAAACTTTCTCTCAAACACACACACAGACACAAAGTTGCACCAGGAGGATTAAGTTTGAATTCCTCCCCCTCCCTCTGACCCACATGTACCTTTTCCAGCTGTTTCAGAGAGGATTTCAACTCTGCTCTTGCCTGCCATCATGAAAGGAAAAAAAAATGTAAAAGGAAAAAGGCAAGAGCTGCTGAGGTCAGGCTGGGCTAGTTGCTGCCAGAGTCGCCATGGATGACTCTGCTTAATTGTTTAAAAAAGCCTCTAAAAAACACTCTCTTCAGGAGGAGGTAAGAGAACGACATGCCTCATCTACGTCAGAAATTTTTCGGCTTTTAACCCTTGCTTAGCTCTGCTCGAGTCATCATAAAGTCAGACTAGATGAGGCACATGGTTCTCCTGCCTCCTCCTGTAGAGGACACTTTTTAGAGGCTTTTTTAAACAGTTAAGCACTAAGCAGAGTCATCCACTGTGACTCTGGCAGCAACTACCTCAACCTTTTTCCTTTTACATTTTTTTTTCATGATGACAGTGGTGAGGCTCTGCCTCCCCTGCCTCCCCTGACAGCATGTCCCTGCCATCCATCCATCCATCCATTATCTATCTATCTATCTATCTATCTATCTATCTATCTATCTATCTATCTATCTATCTATCTATCTATCTATCTATCTATCTAAAATGACTGTTAGTGTGTATGTTCCAGCATAACTCTGGAACACCTCGAGCAATTTCAACCAAATTTGGTACACAGATGACTTACTCTCTAGAAAAAAAATACCGTGAGAGTAAGAAACCCCTAACACTCTTCAGGGTGCATGTTCTGTTAAGATACAGCCTGTTGTGCCTTAAAATGGATTCTACTGTACTGCCTTAAAATGGCTTCTACTGAACAGCACAGTGGAGTTACCATGGTAACGGCTTCACAGTACTCCACAAGGGGGCTCGCTCGCTCTATCTATCTATCTATCTATCTATCTATCTATCTATCTATCTATCTATCTATCTATCTATCTATCTATCTATCTATCCATCCAACCATCCATCCATCCATCCATCCATCCATCCATCCATCCATCCATCCATCCATCCATCCATCCTCAAAACCCATACTATGCTTTTTCCTTTCTGTGGGGAGAAAAACCCCACGCAAAATCCTGTTCACTGAAACTGGGAAGTCATGTTCAGGCCTGATTGCTGGGCTGAAGGCTGATCAGTCGATGTGTAACCAGAGAAGAATCTCTCTCTCTCCGCTGACCCTTTCGGTAAGTCCCAGCTGTCCCGAAGGCTTGATCTCTCCCGGGGGCCCCATCAGCTGGGATGTCATCATGCTATTTCATCAGGTTCAGTTTACAGCAATGCCGGGACAGCCCGTGTCTCTGTCTTGCAGCGAGAGCGCAGCAAAGGGCCACCTCGCTGAACGACGGCCAGTTTGCCTTGAGTCTTCCAGCTGTCCACCTGCTCCTTTCGGGCATTGCTTATTGGGAAGGCCGGGTTTCCATGCTGAAAGGCATTTACAGCGCTGGCGATAGAAGATAAAAATAGGAGCTAGGGGCTGAGCCCACAGGAGAACTTGGCCTGGCACGGAGAGGGAAACAATTCATTTTCAAGTTTTGTTTTTACCTTCCAATTGGCAGGAATTATTTCAGCTCAAAAAGAATTAACAAATGATCTGGCCCTAAACAATTTATCATTTCTATGTGAACAACCAGAAAGGTTCTTTATGAATTATTAAGATTATTACGTTGAGTGATTTCGTTCTTTTCAGAATAACAGAGTAATAGTGTTGGAAGGGATCTTGAAGGTCTTCTAGTCCAGCCACCTGCTCGAGCAGGAGACCCTATATTATCCCAGACAAAGCGTTGTCCAATCTCTTCTTAAAAGCTTCCAGTGGTGGAGCATCCTCAAGTTCTGGAGGCAAGCCGTTCCACTGGTTAATTGTTCTCACTGTTAGGAAATGTCTCCTTATTTCTACTTTGGTTCTCCTCTTGATAATTTTCATCCATTGCTTCTTCTTTTGCCTTCTGGTGCTGTGGAGAATAGGTTGACCCCAGAAGTGATATTCAGCTGGCTCTGAATGGTTCTGGAGAACTGCTGGTGGAAATTTTGAGTAATTCGGAGAACCGGCAAATACCACGTCTATCTGGCTACACCCCCATCTATTTGCTGCCTCTCGAGTCCCAGCTGATCAGCTGGGTCTTCTCCTATTGCCCTGCACAGGAGAACGGAGCTGGAAATCAGGTTAGTGGGGTGGGGAGGGAATGGGGATTTTGCAGTATTCTTCCCCCAAGAGTGGGGAGGGAATGGGGATTTTGCAGTATCCTTTCCCCTGGAGTGGGGAGGGAATGGGGATTTTGCAGTATCCTTCCTCCAGGAGTGGGGAGGGAATGGGGATTTTGCAGTATCCTTCCCCCAGGAGTGGGGAGGGAATGGGGATTTTGCAGTATCCTTCCTCCAGGAGTGGGGAGGGAATGGGGATTTTGCAGTATCCTTTCCCCTGGAGTGGGGAGGGAATGGGGATTTTGCAGTATCCTTCCTCCAGGAGTGGGGAGGGAATGGGGATTTTGCAGTATCCTTCCCCCAGGAGTGGGGAGGGAATGGGGATTTTGCAGTATCCTTTCCCCTGGAGTGGGGAGGGAATGGGGATTTTACAGTATCCTTCCCCCAAGAGTGGGGAAGGAATGGGGATTTTGCAGTATCCTTCCCCCAAGAGTGAGGTGGGAATGGGGATTTTGCAGTATCCTTTCCCCTGGAGTGGGGAGGGAATGGGGATTTTGCAGTATCCTTTCCCCTGGAGTGGGGAGGGAATGGGGATTTTGCAGTATCCTTCCTCCAGGAGTGGGGAGGGAATGGGGATTTTGCAGTATCCTTCCCCCAGGAGTGGGGAGGGAATGGGGATTTTGCAGTATCCTTCCCCCAGGAGTGGGGAGGGAATGGGGATTTTGCAGTATCCTTTCCCCTGGAGTGGGGAGGGAATGGGGATTTTGCAGTATCCTTCCCCCAAGAGTGGGGAAGGAATGGGGATTTTGCAGTATCCTTCCCCCAAGAGTGAGGTGGGAATGGGGATTTTGCAGTATCCTTCCTCCAGGAGTGGGGAGGGAATGGGGATTTTGCAGTATCCTTCCCCCAAGAGTGAGGTGGGAATGGGGATTTTGCAGTATCCTTTCCCCTGGAGTGAGGTGGGAATGGGGATTTTGCAGTATCCTTCCCCCAAGAGTGGGGAGGGAATGGGGATTTTGCAGTATCCTTCCCCCAAGAGTGGGAAGGGAATGGGGATTTTGCAGTATCCTTACCCCAGGAATGGGGAGGGAATGGGGATTTTGCAGTATCCTTCCTCCAGGAATGTGGAGGGAATGGGGATTTTGCAGTATCCTTACCCCAGGAATGGGGAGGGAATGGGGATTTTGCAGTATCCTTTCCCCAGGAGTGTGGAGGGAATGGGGATTTTGCAGTATCCTTTCCCCAGGAGTGTGGAGGGAATGGGGATTTTGCAGTATCCTTCCCCCAAGAGTGGGGAAGGAATGGGGATTTTGCAGTATCCTTCCCCCAAGAGTGAGGTGGGAATGGGGATTTTGCAGTATCCTTTCCCCTGGAGTGAGGTGGGAATGGGGATTTTGCAGTATCCTTCCTCCAGGAGTGGGGAGGGAATGGGGATTTTGCAGTATCCTTTCCCCTGGAGTGGGGAGGGAATGGGGATTTTGCAGTATCCTTTCCCCTGGAGTGGGGAGGGAATGGGGATTTTGCAGTATCCTTTCCCCTGGAGTGGGGAGGGAATGGGGATTTTGCAGTATCCTTCCCCCAAGAGTGGGGAAGGAATGGGGATTTTGCAGTATCCTTCCCCCAAGAGTGAGGTGGGAATGGGGATTTTGCAGTATCCTTTCCCCTGGAGTGAGGTGGGAATGGGGATTTTGCAGTATCCTTCCTCCAGGAGTGGGGAGGGAATGGGGATTTTGCAGTATCCTTCCCCCAAGAGTGGGGAGGGAATGGGGATTTTGCAGTATCCTTCCCCCAAGAGTGGGAAGGGAATGGGGATTTTGCAGTATCCTTACCCCAGGAATGGGGAGGGAATGGGGATTTTGCAGTATCCTTCCTCCAGGAATGTGGAGGGAATGGGGATTTTGCAGTATCCTTACCCCAGGAATGGGGAGGGAATGGGGATTTTGCAGTATCCTTTCCCCAGGAGTGTGGAGGGAATGGGGATTTTGCAGTATCCTTTCCCCAGGAGTGTGGAGGGAATGGGGATTTTGCAGTATCCTTCCCCTGCCACACCCACTAAGCCATGCCCACCAAGCAATGCCACGCCCACCAAGCCACGCCCATAGAATCGGCAATAAAAATTTCTTCAATCCCACCACTGGTTGACCCCCAGTTCTTTGGGGCGCCTCTGAAATATTGGAACACTGCTATCATGTCACTCCTAGTCCTTCTTTTCTCTAGACTAGCCAAACCCAAGTCCTGCAACAAAATTGGAAGGAACCTAGGAGGTCTTCTAGTCCAACCCTCTGCTCAAGGCTGGACATATCCAATTTCTTCCACCGTTCTTTGTGAGTTTTAGCCTCTGGTCCGCTAATCATCTTTGTTGCTCTTCTCCGAGGTGGCGCACTGCAGGCTACTTCAGCTGACTGCAGTTCTGCAGTTCGTCTGTTCAAATCCCACCGGCTCAGGGTTGACTCAGCCTTCCATCCTTCCGAGGTGGGTAAAATGAGGACCCGGATTGTTGTTGGGGGCAATATGCTGACTCTGTAAACCGCTTAGAGAGGGCTGAAGCGGTATATAAGTCTAACTGCTATTGCTATTCTCTGCGCTCTTTCCAAAGTCTCTACATCTTTTTTATAATGCGGTGACCAAAACTGGATGCAGTATTCCAAGTGTGGCCTTACTAAGACTTTATTTCATGCAACAATCATAACTGGGGGCAATTGTGAGTGGATGACTTTTGTTTAAAAGAAGTATTTTAAATAAGGAGGAGGGAAATATTTAATCCAGGCTAATCTGTGTTATTGATTGGCACAGTCACAATGGTCTAAAGTTAGTGTGCTGTAATAAGGTGAAGGTTCTCCCGCACATGTGTGCTAGTTGTTTCTGGCTGTAGGAGGTGGTGCTCATCTCTGTTTCTTAGCTGAAGAACCAGCGGTATCTGAAGACATCTCCGTGGTCATGTGGCCAGCATGACTAAACGCTGAAGGCGCACGGAACGCTGTTACCTTCCCACCAAAGATGGTTCCTATTTTTATACTTGCATTTTTTTACATGCTTTCGAACTAGGTTGGCAGAAGCTGTGACAAGGAACAGGAGCTCACTCCATTATGCAGCACTAGGGATTTGAACCCCTGAACTGCCGACCTTCTGATCGACAAGCTCAGTGTCTTAGCCACTAAGCCACCATGACCGTAGGGTGATCTAATCAACACGTACAATTGAGATACACAGAAGTAGCAAATCGCTGGGTGCAGTCCTTTCAAGGTTAAGTGGCTCATAAAAAACTGACTTGTCAGAAAGTGTTTTCGATATTATTTTTTTAAAAGTAAGAAAACTTCAAGTGTATCATCATTTTTTTTTTTGGCAGAGATTTAAGCCAGGAAGGCCCATACCATTTGTTTTTCTTCGCTGATATATTAGGGTGGGTTATTTTAGAAATAACAGAAGGGCTCCATAACGGTCATCAATCAAGGACTAGCTGTAATTGTAAGAGCCGGTTTGGTATAGTGGTTAAAGCATCAGGCTAGAAACTGGGAGACTGGGAGTTGTAGTTCTGCCTTAGGCATCTGGGTAACATTGACCAGTCATGTCCTGTCAGCCCTAGGAAGGGAGCAATGACGCAAAAAACATCCTAAAAAAAAACCTCGCTAAGAAAACTGCAGAATCAGATACGATGAGCGGAAGAAAATATTTTTGAATTGAATTGAATTGAATTGAATTTATTGCATTTATATGCCGCCCTGTTCCCCGGAGGGGACTCAGGGCGGCTCACAATCCAAGTCAGGGAAGGGGATACAGATAAGGGATAAAAAGACAAACAAAACAATACACAATTTAAAAGCACACAACAACCATACCATTCGAGGGGGTGGGGGGGCAAAAGCTCTTTAGCCCCAGGCCTGTCGGAACAGCCAGGTTTTAAGGGCTTTGCGGAAGGCCTGGAGGGTGGTGAGGGTTCGAATCTCCATGGGGAGTTCGTTCCAGAGGGTCGGAGCAGCCACAGAGAAGGCTCTCCTCCGGGTAGTCGCCAGTCGACACTGGCCGGCGGATGGAATTCGGAGGAGGCCTAATCTGTGGGATCTAATCGGTCTATTGGAGGTAATTGGCAGCAGGCGGTCTCTCAAGTACCCAGGTCCAATACCATGAAAAATTAATTTTTTCTATTAATTGATAATATTACGGGACTGGAGGCTAAAACATATAAAGATCTGTTCCTGAAAATGGGTATGTTTAGTTAATGAAAAGAAATACTAGGACAGAGGTGGGTTCCTACTGGTTCGGCCCGGTTCGGCTGAACTGGTAGTTGTATAGCGGCCTGGGTGGCTGGAACTGGCACCAACCAAGGCTTGCCATGCCCCCGAACCGGTTCCCCAGTTGCCCCAGTGCCATCTTGTTTTTGAGTTCTGCGCATGCGCAGAACAATTTTAACTGAACTGTGCATGTGCGCGCAGCATGCATCCAGCACGAACAAGAGCGAACTGGCAGTAAAGCCGGTGCGAACCCACCCCTGGACTAGGGGTGACATGATAGCAGTGTTCCAATATCTCAGGGGTTGCCACAAAGAAGAGGGAGTCAAGCTATTCTCCAAGGCACCTGAGGGCAGGACAAGAAGCAATGGGTGGAAACTAATCAAGGAGAGAAGCAACTTAGAATGAAAGAGATATTTCCTGACAGTGAGAACAATTAATCAGTGGAACGACTTGCCTCCCGAAGTTGTAAATGCTCTAACACTGGAAGTTTTTAAGAAGATGTTGGATAACTATTTGTTTGAAAGGTTGTAGGGTTTCCTGCCTATGCAGGGGGTTGGACTAGAAGACCTCCAAGGTCCCTTTCAACTCTGTTGTTCTGTTCTGTTCTGTTCTGTTCTATTCTATTCTATTCTATTCTATTCTATTCTATTCTATTCTATTCTATTCTATTCTATTCTATTCTATTCTATTCTATATGAGTTATTGCAATTTTGCTACTCAGGATTTTCAGACATAATTTTATTTGATTGCCATTTGAATGTCTGTAAGTCTGGAAGGATTGGGGCAGCAGTTAAATTGCATTGATCAATTTATAAAGCTCTCTTGAAGAATTGCAGGTAAAGTACTGCTCAGAGCACAATGCTGCTGAAAAATTCAAGTTGGGCCCGATCCAAATGCTTATGACATTTGGCAGCATCCTGAAATAAGGTGTCAGCTTTGCATTGTGGGAATACAGCAAGGATTACATCACTGTTCTCGGCCTTTCCAGATGTGTGGGCATATACTTCAGCTTTGCTGGAAACTCCCCTTGATTTACGACACGGACTCCCCTAATCCTTGATTTAAGGCCACAATTGATCCCATATTTATGTTACCAAGACATCTTGTTAAGTGAATTTTGTCCTGTTTTACGACCTTTCTTCCCACAGTTGTTAAGGGAATCATTGCTGTCGTTAAGTTAGTAACGTGGTTGTTAAGTGAATCTGGCTTCCCCATTGACTTTGCTTGTCAGAAAGGGGAACTGCAGTCATCATAACTATGAGTCAGTTGCCAAGCATCTGAATTTTGATCACATGACCACGAGGATGATGTAACGGTTGCAAGTATGACAAATGGTCATTGGTCACTTTTTTCAGGGTAGTCATAACTAAACAAATGGTTGTAAGTCAAGGATTACTTACAAATACAAACTCTTCTGCAATTTCTTGGGAATGCACCAAATTGTAGAGGGAACTTACTGATTTACCGATTAACAGAGTTGGAAGGGGCCTTGTAGGTCATCTAGTCCAACCCCCCATCCAAGCAGGAGACACTATACCATTTTTGACAGATGACAGTCCAATCTCTTCTTAAAAGCTTCCAGTGATGAAGCTCCCACAACTTCTGAAGGAAACTTCTGTTCCATGGGTTGATGGGTCTCACTGTCAGAAAATTTCTCCTTATTTCCAGGTTGAATTTCTCCTTGGCCAGTTTCCATCCATTATTCGTTGTCTGGCCTTCAGGTGCTTTGGAAAATAGCTTGACCCCCCTCTTTGCTGTGGCAACCTCTCAAATGCTGGAAGACTGCTATCATGTTTCCACTGATCCTTCCCTTCGCTTAGACTAACTATGCCCAATTCCTACAACTGTTTACCGTATGTTTTACTCTCCAGTCCCCTAATCATCTTGGTTGCTCTTCTCTGCACTCTTTCTAGAATCTCTGATGCAGGAGGGGTTGCACAGGTAAACCCACCAGTGGCTGGCCAGGTTAGGTGGTCTTAATAGAATGGACCTTATAAATTCATATTAGCTTGGCTTTTCATTCTAATGCCCTCGAGTTCCAAAGTTGACTTTTAGCTGGAGTGAACTTTCTCTCCAACTTCCTCATAAGTATTAAAAATAGGGCTGAACAGTGTGGCAAGACCCTGTAAAGGAGGGGCACAGGAAGCCAGGCGTGGGTGACAGATAGAACAGAGGTAAAAACTGCTGACAGCTTAAGACATTATAGGAACTTCTCTTTTTTGTATTTTTCCTATGTACTTCTCTGTAACATTCCAAATGAACTTCTCCTTTTCGAAATGTCATGCTTGTCTCGTGTATGGAAACGCCTTGAGAATGTACCGTGTGGAACACGGCATAAAAGTAGCATCCTGGGCAGAGCCCAGGCAGTTCAGATTTTGGTTTGTGAACACGCTGAACTCGATGCATCAAATAAACCTGTTTCTCTCACCTTCGTGGTATCGAGTCCTGGTCTTTCGTAAGTAGATTACAAACCTCAATCTGCTGCAACATCTCAACATCTTTTTTTTTATAGCGTGGTGACCCAAACTAGATGCAGTACTCTAGGTGTGGTCTTACTAAGGCTTTATAGAGTGGTATTAGTACCTCACTTGATCTTGATTGTATCCCTCTGTTCATGCAATTTAGGATTGTATTGTTTTTTTTGACTGCCAGCACACACTGCTGGCTCATATTTAGCTGATTGTCCACCTCCAGGGCTGCCTTGAAAATAGTGAAGGAGTGCCCCATGGTGCCTCTGCCAGCAAAATGGCTCAGGAGGGCCGCAGGCAAAAGGTTGCAGGAGGCCAGCAGAGCCGAAAACGGAGTTCGGGAGGGCTGCATGCAAAGGGTTTCAGGAGGCCAGGAGAGCTGAAAATGGAGGTGAGGAGCCCATTTTTGCTGGCACCACAGGTGCCCCCAACGCAATAACAATAGCAATAGCAATAGCAGTTAGAATTATATACCGCTTCATAGGGCTTTCAGCCCTCTCTAAGCAGTTTACAGAGTCAGCATATCGCCCCCACAGTCTGGGTCCTCATTTCACCCACCTCGGAAGGATGGAAGGCTGAGTCAACCTTGAGCCGGTGAGATTTGAACCGCTGAACTGCAGATAACAGTCAGCTGAAGTGGCCTGCAGTACTGCACCCTAATCACTGCGCCACCTCGGTGACGTCGAACTGGGTATGCCCACCCTGGCCATGCTTACCCCAACCCCCCAAGGTCAAAACACAACCCTGATGTGGCCCTCAATGAAATCAAGTTTGACACCCCTGTTCTAGAGACTCTTCAGTCAAAATAAGAAACGGTTTTGTTTCCCAAACAGTGAAGAACTGGCTAAAGATGCTTGCAATGTCCAGTACTTCAGTTGGCAGGACAAATTTTTCTAACCTCTCATTTTGGAAAGGGAAAAATAAGAGTCAGGCATTGTTCCTTATTGACTGCACAAGCGTCCAGACACTTAAATAAACCAGCTTGATTTATAGAAACAAATAGGGGCATTTTGTCCTACATATCCAAATTCTCTGCTAATATTTGTGTCTCCCCAAAAGATGAAGCTAATGGCATACTTCATGATCAAAAGGGGAAACCCAAAGTAGATTTCCTATTTAAGAACAAAAGAAGAACATTATTTTAATTAATTAGCTGATTGATTTGTTTGTTTATTTATTACACTGCTATCCTGCCACAGTCAATTCGACTTTTGGCAGCTGGCAGCTTATATGATGTAAGATAATTTACATTATTCCCCTGTAAGCAGAAAAGTAAAGGCGACAAAAAACGTGAGCAAATCTAAACCAACAAGAATGGGAGGGAAGTACCATAAAGATATGTTATCACTTAATAGATTTACAATGATGTAACAGATAGTTAGCATATATATGAATTTAATCTTTAGAATATATGTTTAAAAGGAAGGAATTATAAGAGTAAATTGAATATATGACTTACAATGATAATCAATGTATTAACATATAGTGGATTGATAACTACTGATTTTATATGCATTTGAAAGGGGTGATGCACAAATATTTGTGACCAAATGACATGCTAAATAGACATGTAATTAATGATATATAAATTTTTGTTTGTTTTAGCCGAGGTGGCTCAGTGGTTAAATGCAGCACTGCAGGCTACTTCAGCTGACTGCAGTTCTGTAGTTTGGCTGTTCAAATCTCACCGGCTCAGGGTTGACTCAGCCTTCCATCCTTCCAAGGTGGGTAAAATGAGGACCCGGATTGTTGTTGGGAGCAATATGCTGACTCTGTAAACCTCTTAGAGAGGGCTGAAAGCCCTATGAAGCGGTATATAAGTCTAACTGCTATTGCTATTGCTATTTAAAATTTAAAAAAAAAGAATGGGAGGGAAGAAAAATAATCAAAATAAAACTAAAGAACATTCTCTAGGTGTGTGTGAAATTTTTAAAAGACACATTCAAATTTAAATGAAAAAAAATGATATATATGTCATGCAAAAATGATAAATATATCATACATCAGTATGCTTCATCCCATATTTGGGCATACCAGGGGTTGTGACACAATACATACCTATTTCCCTGGCCTAGCTGATATATATATATATATATATATTGAAGTTACAGTCGATGTGTAAACCCCATAGATGCACGCATAAGTTTCCACCACATAATTTCCTACTGCACAAACGTCATTGGGCAAAGCACAGAAAAGCAGTAGAAAGGAAGGAAGGAAGGGGAAGGGAAGGGAGGAAGGAAACGGGGATAACCATCTCTAGAGAACCTAATGGTCCTGAAGACAGCTTGAAAGTCCCTTATTTCCCATCTGCAGACATTTACAAAGCTTCTCCGTATTTCCACACATTCGGTATTAATTTCACCCTTTTTTATCTTCTGCGCCAGGTAAAAAATGGCGCCAGAGCTGTATCTCTGTCGGGTGAATTGTCTGCACACCTGGAAAATTATCTCTTGCCCTTTCTGTTATTTTTCTTCCCTCCGTTATTTTTTCTCCCCTGCTTTCCTTGTCTTCTTTGCACTGGGAGAATGTGAAAAACCTGAGCAAAGCGTGACTTGGCAGGCCCGTTTTATGTCTTTATCTCCCAACGCCGATGAATTTGGAATGCTAAATTAATTTCGGTGGCAAAATAGATATATTTAAGTCTAGCCTGCTGTGCGAGTTACATTAATTCCAGTCTGTGGGGTTTCTCTCCCTCTCTCTCTCTCCTACTGTTTATTATTTTTTCAGGTCCAGGTTCTCAGACATTATGAAAGGGCAACAGGTGCTACAGAGTTCAGAAAATACAAGTACTCCTTGACTTATGATCCATCATTTAGCCACCATTCAAATCTCCTTGATTAGATTCCATCCATTGCTTCTTGTTCTGCCCTCAGGTGCCTTGGAGAATAGTTTTGACTTCCTCTTCTTTGTGGCAGCCCCTGAGATGTTGGAAGACTGCTATCATGTCCCCCCTAGTCCTTCTTTTCATTAAACTAGACATACCCAGTTCCTGCAAACATTCTTCATATGTTTCAGCCTCCAGTCCCCTAATCCTCTTTGTTGCTCTTCTCTGCACTCTTTCTAGAGTCTCCACATCTTTTCTACATCGTGGCAATTCTTCTTCTTCTTCTTCTTCTTCTTCTTCTTCTTCTTCTTCTTCTTCTTCTTCTTCTTCTTCTTCTTCTTCTTCCTCTTCCTCTTCCTCCTCCTCCTCCTCCTCCTCCTCCTCCTCCTCCTCCTCCTCCTCCTCCTCCTCCTCCTCCTCCTCCTCCTCCTCCTCCTCCAGGTCCTGCAACCATTCCTTATATGTTTCAGCCTCCAGTCCCTTAATCATCTTTGTTGTTCTTCTCTGCACTCTTTCTAGAGCAGTGATGCCGAACCTTTTTTGCCTTGGGTGCCAAAAGTACATGCATGCACGCTATATCATGCACTTGTGTGCCCACCCCATAATTCAATGCCCCCCCCAATGCTGTGCCTCCATGCATGCACACGTGACACCCCCCACTACCCTTTCTTGGAGCCTGGGGAGGGTGAAAACGCAACAAGATCCTTGCACCCCTAACCCTTTAGAAAAAAAACCCCAGGGGTATTCAAACTTGACAGCTTTAAGACTTGTGGACTTCAACTCCCAGAATTCCTCCTCCAGTCATGTTGGCTCAGGAACTCTGGCATTGAAGTGTGCAAGTCTTAAAGCTGTTGAGTTACAAGACCCTTGCACTCCTAACCCTTTAGAAAAAAAAAACCCATGGGTGTTCAAAGTTGACAGCTTTAAGACTTGTGGACTTCAACTCCCAGAATTCCTCCTCTTGCTCTTCATCTTGATGATGTGCAGGCAGGCGAGGGGAGGGAGCTGGAACCGGTTCTAAACGGCACTATACAAGAGGTTAGAACTGGCAGGAACCCACCCGTGCTCCGCATGCCACTTGTGGCACATGTGGCATAGGTTCGCCATCACGGGTTTAGGGTTTCCTGTCTGAGCAAGGGGTTGGACTAGAAGATCTCCAACATCCCTTCTAACTCTGTTATTCTACTCTGTGAAAACATCCTCACGGTGGTCCAAAATGAGGCAGCCCTGGCCCTTTTTACAGCTATCTGAGACCCTTAAAAGGGGGGTGTCACTTTGATGAAGTGGTGGCGGCCAGCATTTTGACCCCCAACCCACAGATACTCTTTAGGTGCTGTCCAAACATGCTCGTTTCTGCCCTGGGTAAAGACAACCTTAAATCATCCTGAGCTGTACCAGAATTAAAGCAATATTTCCCCCCTTCTCTTGACGCTGTGCAAGGACAGCCTCAAGGTGTGAAAATTATTTAGATCTTGTCACCCATCACTTTGGATCTAAGTCACTGGGAAGACAAGCCACGGGAGACATAGATGGATCGGCAACGGGTGCCGCGGTTCTCACAACTGTGTGGTTTTCTATCTGCTCAAGGATGGGTGGGGAGTAGAAAATGGGTGGGGAGTTAAAGCCAAAAAAGCAGGGACAAAATCCAGCAGGTTCTGACAGGTTCTGGAGAACTGGTAGTGGAGGTTTTGAGTAGTCCGGAGAACCGGCAAATGCCACTTCTGGCTGGCCCCAGAGTGGGGAGGGAATGGGGATTTTGCAGTATCCTTCTACTGCCACGCCCACCAAGCCACACCCATAGAACTGGTAGTAAAAAAAATGAATTTCACCACTGCAAAAAAGCTAATATAATCCTGGGCTGTATAAACAGAGGCATAGAATCAAGATCACGTGAAGTATTAGTGCCACTTTACGAAACCCTAGTAAGACCACATCTGGAATAATGCAACCAGCTTTGGTCACCACCATACTAATTAGAAGATGTTGAGACTTTGGAAAAAGTTCAGAGAAGAGCAACTAAGACAATCAAAGCAGGGGTTCGCCCAAACCAGTAATAAAAATGGTACTGGTTCACCTGAACCAGTAGTAAAAAAAATGAAACTGGTTCGGGCAAACTAGTACTACTACGATGATCAGCTGTGACACGTGATTTATATTAGTTAGAAAGCAGGATTTCCTGAACGGAGGTGGGTTTCACATATTCTTGCCATCGGTTCGCCCCACGTGTGCATGCTTGCTTCGCGTGCGTGCCTTCCATTCATGCATCTGGCCTTCTCTGCATGTGCTTTACTCCATGCATAGGACGGCAATATGCCAGGGCAGGGAGTGGGGGTGGCACAGTGCTGCTACCAGTTCGGCTGACTCAGCTGAATACCACTTTTGCATCTGATGCAGATCATAACATCTGCAACTGTCAGCGTTCCAAGTATCATGTAGAATTAAATCAGAGTCCAAGGCAAAAAGATCCTCAAAGTTCCAATTTAATAAAGCAGACCTCTTAGCACAACTGTGTTAATCCCAATTCTGGAAATGACATCAGAATTCCACCCAGTTAAAAGTTCATCTTGCCCCCGCAACCACAATCCATCACATGGTCCAATCTTCTTCTTCCACGCTGGCATCCACATCCAGCTGCTTCCGGTCAGGTGTAAAAGTGCGCAGACAAAAGATGACCTTGGTCTTCTAGAAAAGAATGATAACAATACATTCCACAATCCTACTCCTGTCTATTCCCCCCTCCCATCAACTATACTAATGAAACAGCATAATGAAATAAGAGAAAGTGTGGCAGGCCAAAATTCTAAAAGGAATATAATTGCAGGCCTGACAGCAACATTTGTATGCCTGCCTTGTTTCTTTTTCCTTGAATTCATTTTCCTTCTCATCCAAGAAGCTTCTTCAGTTCTGAAAAAGCTTCTTGGATGAGAAGCGAAACATCTTCGAGGAAAAACAAAAGAACTTCAGTGGCCTCATGGGACAACCATGACCTGGATGACTGAGAATCTCCATAGAGAGTCTATCTTTGCAAGGAATGTGTTTGCCCACATGTGTGTTCATTTGCACGCACAAACACATGTCATGCACCCCATGAACGCTTATGGCGAGATGAGTCTAAGCATTAACAAAAACTAAGGGAAACCATATCATTGAGCTCTGTGCTTCCAACGTTAAAATGCTTTCTGAAAACAATTTCTACAGGGCAAAAATAGAAATGTGAAAATATTCCTTGTAGGTTCATTCCAACAGACATTTCAAATGGATTTGGCAACTGGTTTTCAAATAAAAGCAACGGTGAAACATTAATGGATTACTACGGATGCATTTTAATCGGGGTTTTTTTTGTTCAAGCCATTTTTATTAGCAGCTTCATAGCATTTAATTCATTCCTAATTAAAAGCTTGGTTTTCTGACGTCTTTGTAACGTTAGTTTATATATTCACCAGGGAACTGCCTATTGCAGTGTTTCTCAACCTTGGGGACTTTAAGTAGCGCAGTTTTTTTGCAGTTCCGCTGGTGTTATTGCAGGAAGTTGCAATTTGTTGATGTATCTTGTAAAATTCTTGGACATGGTACCAAGTGCCCCGATGACAGTGGGTATCACTGTTACATGCTTCATTCATAGCCGTGTAGTTTTGATGGCCAGGTCGCGATATTTCATTATTTTTTCTAGTTCTTTTTCTTCGACTCTGGCATCTCCAGGAATCAATAAACTGTACACTTCGGCCCTCTCCAACCGTGATATCTGGCGTGTTGTGCTCCAAATGACGATCCGTTTGTATTCGAAAGTCCCACAAGATCTTCACCTTCTCATTTTCGATAGCTTTTTCCACTTTATGTTCCCATGACTTTCTGGGTACAGGTAAATCATATTTTTTACATAATGACCAGTGGATTAATTTAGTAACTCGGTCGTGTCTAGCTTTGTAATCAGCATTCACATATTAAATGTGAAACAGTTTCACCTTTGTTATTGTAAAGTTGGCAGTTTGCGTTGTCAGTGAATTTCTGTATCTTCGCTTTCATGGCATTAGTTTGTAGTGCTTGTTCTTGAGCAGACAGTATTAAACCTTCTGTTACTTTCTTGATAGTTCCCATCTTAAGCCATGTCCATGTCAAGTTGTCATCACATTTTCCTTCGATGTTTTTCAAAGCAAAGCTTTGGTTTTCCATCTATTTAATCTCATATAATAACAATAACAACAACAATAATAATCTGGATAACAGATTAAATAGATGGAAAACCAAAGCTTTGCATGGACAGCACTTGAAAAACACCGAAGGAAAAAGTGATGACAATGACATCAGAAAGTCATGGGAACATAAAGTGAAAAAAGTTGTTGAAAATGAAAAGGTGAAGATCTTGTGGGACTTTCGAATACAAACGGATCGTCATTTGGAGCACAACACGCCTGATATCACGGTCGTAGAGGGCCAAAGTGTACAGTTTATTGATATCGCTGTTCCTGGAGACACCAGAGTCGAAGAAAAAGAACTAGAAAAAACAATGAAATATTTCATCGAAACTACACGGCTATGGATGAAGCACGTAACAGTGATACATCAACAAATTGCAGCTTCCTGCAATAACACCAGCGGAACTGCAAAAACTGTGCTACTAGGAACATCTTATATTTTAAGAAGGTATTTAGTTGATACCTAGGACGCTAGCAGCAAACCGTATCAACCATTAGCACCAGTCACTGGTATTTGTAATGCATTTTTGAATGTTCAGTTGGCTGAGTTTCATGTTTAATGAATAAAGTATATAATAATAATAATAATAATAATAATAATAATAATAATAATAATAATTTCGCATACAAACAGACAAAATACTGGCGCATAATACACCAGACATCACATTGGTTGAGAAAAATAAGGTCACAATCATAGACATCGCAATACCAGGTGATAGCAGGGTTGCTGAGAAGGAATATGAAAAAATTGCAAAATACCAGGACTTAAAAATTGAAATTCAACGACTATGGCACAAACCAGCAATGGTAATTCTAGTGGTAATTGGCACACTGGGTGCTATTCCAAAAGCACTGGAATTACATTTAAAACAGTTAAAAATTGACAAAATCACCATCAGTCAAATGCAAAAAGCCACACTGCTTGGCTCTGCACGCATATTACGAAAATACGTTATAACGTCCTAGGCCCCTGGGTGGGGCCCGACTAGTAACCAATGCCAAATCCGGCGAAACAACTGGCCGCTGTGATACAATTGTATAATAATAATAGCAGTAGCTCAGTGACTAAGACGCTGACTTGTCGATCAGAAAGGTTGGCAGTTCAGCGGTTCAAATCCCTAGCACCATGTAACAGAGTAAGCTCCTGTTACTTGTCCCAGCTTTTGCCAACCTAGCAGTTTGAAAGCATGTAAAAATGCAAGTAGAAAAATAGAGACCACCTTTGGTGGGAAGATAACTACATTCCGTCTTTGACGTTTAGACCACAGGGACATTTTCGGACAGCACTGGCTCTTCGGCTTTGAAACGGAGATGAGCACTGCCCCCTAGAGTCAGGATCAACTAGCACACATGTGCGAGGGGAACCTTTACCTTTACCTTTAGAAAACCACCAGGAAATTCTAATTGAAGACAATCTAGATTAACACTTCCCATGTTGTTTCCAACAATACATTTGTGTCTGTTCTTCATCAGGAGTTGCCTTTATTTTAATATGCATGAGTTTTCGGCCTATTTTCTCTAACATACATCTTTCTGTAGAAATTTTCCGTATTTGCATAATGCATAATTCTCAAAATATAATTATGCTTTGATTGCATCTTGATAGGGAGTGTGCAAACTAAGAAAAGCCACGGGTGTCAAATTCTCACTGAATGCTAGATCTAGTCAAAGCAATGTTTCTCCATTTTGGCAAGTTTAGGATGTGTGGATTTCAATTCCCTGAATTCTCTAGTCAGCATGTGGGATTTTGAGAGTTCGACCTTGACAACTGACTGGGGAATTCTGGGAAATGAAGTCCACACATCTTAACATTCTCACAGTTAAGACAAACTGACTGTCATTAAATAAATAATTACCATATTTTTTGGAGTATAAGATGCACCTTTTCCCCTCAAAAAAGAGGCTGGAAATCTGGGTGTGTCTTATACACTGTGTATAATAATAATACAGCATTTTTTTGCCTACTGAAACCTCGCCCCCTTCACCAAAATGGCCATGCATAGCTTTTAGGAGGCTTTCAGAATGCTCCTGGGGCTGGGAAGGAATTCCCGCCCCCCCAATCCCTAGGAGCACTCTATAAACCTCCTAAAGGCTATTCATGCCCTTTTTTTTGACGAGCCATTTTTTGCTTGTTTTTCTGGGGGGGGGCACTCCCCAGGAGCACTCCACAAGCCTCCTAAAGACTATTCATGCCCTTTTTAAAAAAGGGCCTATTTTTGTGAAAAACGGGCCCATTTTCATGAAAAACGGGCCATTTTGGGGAGGTCTGCAGAGTGCAAAAACTTTTTTAAAATTTGTCTCTTTAAAATCTTGGTGTGTTGTAAGGAATATAATCTAACGGTTGGGTTGGCAATATATAAATCATGTAACAATGCTATACCTGTTTCTTTAAATCATACTGTAAAATGTGATTGGTTGCTGTTTTCCCCAATCGGCCATAAGAAGGAGCCAGAAGGACTGTTAGCTCTCTGTTTGTTAGATGCTGGGCTGATCTGATCTGAGTGTTTTGGAAGCTGGCTGTTAGAAAGTGCCTTGAGCTATTGTAAGTTTTGCAACTGCTAGCAAACTTTGAATGCTGAACTGATTATATGATACTGGACTATGTTATTTGGATTATCCCTTAACTGAAAGACATTGATGTCTGGCTGTCTTATCCGTGTATGACTTAGACTGTTTGATGGACTCTGATACCTCTATTTCCACGAAAGTAAAATCCTACTTAAACTGCAGTGTCTCTGTATGCTGGTTTGTGTGTTCTCCAACACAACTCTCACAACGCTTCTCTGAACGTACTCGCTCTCCCAACGGGGAGCTTACCTAACATACTCCAGTGCATGTTATACTTTGAGTTTCAATGAGAAATACCTCAGAAATACAACTACAGGGACAGAGGTTGAAGGCAAAACTAAAGTGTGCTCCCTGAAGCCTTCAACTAATGTTCCTGGTATATTGGAAATTAAAGTAAAAATAAATTCTTTCCCATCTCTACCCACCATCTCCAACTTGTTCATTTATCTAATATTCCTGCTTTGTTAGAGCTGAGAACATTTTTTCTCTCCTGAAAATAATACCAGCTTTACTAATAAGGTTATTTCCTTAGTATAATTTGGGGAGTGGCTTGACATACAATTAATTTGACTTTCCGTTAATCTGAATATCACTTTATAGGGAGTTCTTGACAGGAGTGGGATCCTACCAATTTAGCAACCGGTTTGCTGAGAGCGTGCGGTCTCACACCTGGTCGGAGGAAGGTGGAGTGATGCCGTGACCCGTCAAAACTGCGGTCCACCAAAGCGCGCCCGATTAAAGCGCGTACGTGACATCAGCAGCAGCGCGACAAATACGACCACGGAGAAAAAAGGGCGCTTTAAAAAGCGCTTTTAAAGCAAGCTGATTCACATAAAGGTAAGGGTTAGGTTTAGGGTTAGGGTTAGGGTTAGGGTTAGGTTAAGGGTTAGGATTAGGTTTAGGGTTACGTTAAGCGTTAGGGTTAGGTTTAGGGTTAGGTTAAGGGTTAGGTATAGGGTTAGGTTTGGGGGGGTTAGGTTTAGATTTACGTGTTAATTTTAAGTTTACCGCTCACAGCGTGCTGTTTTCGTCGCGCTGTGATGACGTCACGTACGCGCTTTTGTCGAGCGCGCTTTAGTCTACCACGGTTTTGTGGTGGAACCGAGTGATGCTACCCGACTGCCAGTCTGCACCGTGATTGGACCATATGACTGATTGTTTGAGAAAGTAGAAAAACATTTATTTTTAATTAGGTGAAAACTGCAGGAGACTTCAGAGTCGTTTTTCACCACATATGTGCCAATATGATATTTCCAATAAAGTCATCCTTTAAGGAATCTACATGTCTCGCTTTTGCTTGCTATGGATCAATTACTTGGAGCCCTAACAGTTGACTAATATTGTAAAAGGTGCTAGAATAGGAGGGCTCCTCCTAAAATAATAGATTTAATGAAGAAGAAGAAGAAAAAGCCAGCAGATTGATTGAGATCAAAAGCGCCTGGTGAGATGTTCCATGTTCGTATTATTAGTAACCATTCAGACAGCAAAGGACTCCGTTTCTGTCCGGCCTGCTGATAAACAGCCAGGAAGAAGCTTATAAAACTGGGCATGTTTTTTCTGCTTCTGTCACTGCTGGGGAAATCTTATCTCAGCCGTTTTCCGGGATAAAGCATTTAGCCTTTTGTCACTAAACCTTTCACGAAAGGAAAGCAAGAATGGATTTTATTATGCACGGAGAGATGGGGTGGAGGGAGGGCTGGTTGAATTCCTGGGGAGGGAAGATGCAAATGAAAAGTGTCTTGCGTTGAGAAAGGCGGGGAAAGCCTTCCTTGAAACATTGATAAGGACTAAAGGGGGCTAAAACATATGAAGAACGGTTGCACGAACTGGGTGTGTTTAGTTTAAGGAAAAGAAGGACTAAGGGAGACATGATAGCAGTCTTCCAATATCTCAGGGGCTGCCACAAAGAAGAGGGAGTCAAGCTATTCTCCAAAGCACCTGAGGGCAGGACAAGAAGCAATGGGTGAAAACTAATCAAGGAGAGAAGTAACCTAGAATAAAGGAGAAATTTCCTGACGGTTAGAACAATTAACCAGTGCAACAACTTGCAGAAGTTTTGAATGCTCCAACACTGGAAGTTTTTAAGAAAATGTTGGATAACCATTTGTCTGAAGAGGTGTCCCTTCCAACTATTCTATTCTATTCTATTCTATTCTATTCTATTCTATTCTATTCTATTCTATTCTATTCTATTCTATTCCATTCCATTCCTCTACTCTACTCTACTCTACTCTACTCTACTCTACTCTACTCTACTCTACTCTACTCCACTCCACTCCACTCCACTCCACTCCATTATTCTATGCTATTCTATGCTATTCTATTCTATGCTATGCTATGCTATTCTATTCTATTCTATTCTATTCCATTCCATTCCATTATTCTATCCTATTCTATCCTATTCTATCCTATCCTATCCTATCCTATCCTATCCTATCCTATCCTATCCTATCCTATCCTATCCTATCCTATTCCATTCCATTCCATTCCATTCCATTCCTCTACTCTACTCTACTCTACTCTACTCTACTCTACTCTACTCTACTCTACTCTACTCCACTCCACTCCACTCCACTCCACTCCACTCCACTCCACTCCACTCCACTCCACTCCACTCCACTCCACTCCACTCCACTCTACTCCATTACTCTACTCCACTCCACTCCACTCCACTCCACTCCACTCCACTCCACTCCACTCCACTCCACTCCACTCCACTCCACTCCACTCCACTCCACTCCATTCCATTCTATTCTATTCTATTCTATTCTATTCTATTCTATGAACTTAATAGGCCACAAAAGAAATTATCTCCGCATCGGTTAAAAATGTCACAATTCTGCTTCGGTACAGAGGAAGAAACATGATAAAGCTAGTCCTTAACTTACAACAGTTCATTTAGTGACCGTTTGAAGTTACAAAGTGACCTTTGACCATTTTCACACTTGTGACTGATGCAATATCCCAATGGTCACCTGACCAAAATACTGATGCTTGGCAACTGACTCATATTTATGACAGTTGCAGTATCCTGGGGGTCGTGTGATCCTCTTTTGTGACCGTCTCACAGGTAAAGTCAATGGGGAAGCCGGATTCACTTCACAACCCTGTTACTATCTTAGCAACTGCAGTGATTCACTTAGCAGTGGTGGCAGGAAAGGTTGTAAAATGGAGCAAAACCCACTTAACAGCTCTCTCGCTTAGCAATTCGGGATAAACTTTGGTCATAAGTTACATTTATCATCTTTCCAGTGAATATATTGGCTCTGATGCTTATATACTTTGTAAATGCACCACTTGAAATAAAATACTTTATGCATCATTTTTTAGACTGAGGATGGAACTCCAAAAAGGGAATGTGACCAGGATCAGAAATGGTTTATTTTATGCAAATTTAAATTAAATTCTACTCAACTCCAATTAATTATCTGGAATTCATACGTTTACTGCCCCATTATGCATGGAACGATTTGCCTCTATGAAAATGGAGAAGTTCCATTATACTGAGAAATACAATTTGGTGAACATCTCTGGGGGGTGATTACAAGTTTGGGTCTTCCAATCTGAAGTTGTATAATCCTGAGTTATAGAATTTCATCTTTCTTCCTAACAAATATCTTGAAGCCCCTCTCTCCTCCGGTTTGCTCATGTTGTGTCCAGGCCAGCAGATGGCGCTGTGCAAGGCGCCTCTGATTGGCCAGGATGCATCTGCCTCTTGGCGGGAGAAACCCTGCACTCCCATTGGTTCCCCGTCTGACAGCTCGCTGTATAATAGCTGTCAGGCGGGGTTTTTTCGTTGCCTGTTACTTGAACAAGTTGCTGTTAATAAACCATTCCGTTGATCTCAAACCGGTCTCCTCAGTCGTTACTTCAGGCTACAAAAGCTCATTCTCTTTTCCAAAGCTCCCTCAACATTGCATGGCTCAAAACAAGCTATTCTTGGGAAAATGTAGAACACGGCATAACAGAGTCAGAAGGGACCTTGGAGGTCTTCTAGTCCAACCCCCTGCTCAAGCAGGACACCCTATCGCATTTCAAACAAATGGCTGCCCTATCTCTTCTTCAAAACTTCCAGTTGTTGAGGCCGGCCAACGTCTAGCGGAGCTGGTGGCAGACTCAGAGAGTGAGGAGGTTGGGGAGGAACATGGGCCAGTCCTGGATTCTCAGGAAGCCTCTGATGAGGGCTGTGCATCAGAGGAAGAGATGCGGACAGGGCCGTCCGACAGTTATCAGCCGCCTTTGGAGTCGGAGATTAGTGGGACAGAAGAACAGCTGGAGCCTGTTCCCGATGTGCGCATGTGCAGGGCTGCCAGGAGAAGGGAACAGCTAAGGAACAAGGGCTGACTCGGGAGTAAAGGCGCACAGGTGGGCAGTGAATGGCCCCTCCCATAGGGAGGGAATAAAAGAGGAGCAAAAGGGGAGGAGAGTTTGCATGAGACAATTATTTCAAAACTAAAACTCCTTCCTCCAACTGAGAGAGAATGATTGACCAAAGGTCACCCAGCCAGCTTCATGCCTAAGGCAGGACTAGAACTCACACTCTCTTGGTGATTGGCCCAAAATCACCCAGCTAGCCTTCATGCCTAGGGTGGGACTAGAACTCACAGTCTCCTGGTGATTGGCCCAAATTCACCCAGCTAGCCTTCATGCCTAAGGTGGGACTAGAACTCACAGTCTCCTGGTGATTGGCCCAAAGTCACCCAGCCAGCCTTCATGCCTAAGGTGGGACTAGAATTCACAGTCTCCTGGTGATTGGCCCAAAGTCACCCAGCCAGCCTTCATGCCTAAGGTGGGACTAGAACTCACAGTCTCCTGGTGATTGGCCCAAAGTCACCCAGCCAGCCTTCATGCCTAAGGTGAGACTAGAACTCACAGTCTCCTGGTGATTGGCCCAAAGTCACCCAGCACAGAGGTGGGTTCCTATCAGTTCGGACTGGTTTGGCAAAATAGGTAGTAACTTGGCAGCCTGGGTCGGTGGAACCGGTAGTGACTCAGGCTTGCCATGCCCCTGAACTGGTTCTCCTACGGCAGCGCCATCTCGATTTTTGGTTCTGTGCATGCGCAGAACAATTTTCATTGCAGAAATGTATTTTTATTTGATTTGATTTTACTTTTTAGTGTTTTGCGCATTTTTAGATGCAAATACACACAAACACGGAGCAGGCCAAACCAGCAGCAACCCACTTCTGCCCATCCAGCCTTCATGACTAAAGTGGGACTAGAACTCACGGGCTCCTGTTTCTAGGCCAGCACCTTAACCACTAAACCAAAGGAACGTTGATTGGAGGGGACTCAGTAAGGGAAGCTGAATAACGGTCTGAATTCTATGTAGGACAAACTGCTGGTGTAAGAAAATGATCCCCAAAGGACAAAAGGGACCAGAAACAATTCAGTCAGCCACCATGAGTGCAGAATTAAGAATCCCATTGAATTGCATCTTAATGTTCAGGCTTCACCTGTGTTAGCGCCTCTGCATCCCATTAG
Organism: Thamnophis sirtalis; assembly: GCF_051295495.1. Taxonomy (NCBI): domain Eukaryota; kingdom Metazoa; phylum Chordata; class Lepidosauria; order Squamata; family Natricidae; genus Thamnophis; species Thamnophis sirtalis. Next base: position 88,676,506 of record NW_028261387.1, read on the forward strand.
CAGCTGCTCATTTCCCTAATTATGAGCTATTCTTCGCCCTCTGGTACAAGATCAACTGAACAGCCTTTGGCAGCCAAGAGACACTGGTTTTGTCAGGCTGCGGCTATTTATTACCTGTGTGAAGTACATCAAGTATCAAGCGTCTTGTCTTGATTAATGATACTAATTACACTAATGTGTCAAAGCAGTTGCAAAAGAGAGAGAAAACTATTTACTTTTGTTTGTGTTTTCAGTTCAGCAGGGTTACGTTGCTTCACCAGCTTCAATTCATCAGCCCTGTTGGCTCCTTGCTCGTCTTCGGCTTCTCGGTTTTACAATTCATGGGTCAGAATTTCATTTTCAGGAGAGTTTAGACCATGGGTGTCCAGCCTTGGCAACTTTTTTAAAGATTTGTGGACTTCAACTCCCAGAATTCCCCCTGCCAGCATGGGAAGTTGAAGTCCACAAGTCTTAAAATTGCCAAAGTTGGACACCTCTGGTTGAGGCCAGGGAAGAGGTGGGTTCCTACCAGTTCACACCAGTTCGATAGAACCAGTTCGTCAAATCTACCGAACCGGTTAGAAGAGGTTCCACCAGTGGACACGGAAAGCAGGCCACACCTACAGAAGAGGTTCCAAAAAATTTTAAAACCCACCACTGACACACACACACATGCATGCATGCACACACACACACACACACACACACACACACACACACACACACACACACAAACAGAGACAGACAGACAGACAGACTCACACAGAGAAAGAGAAAGAGAAAGAAAGGAAGAAAGAAAGAAAAAAAGAAAAAAAGAAAGAAAAAGTGAGAGAGAGATGAAAGAAAAAAAGGAAAAAGGGACAGAGAGACAAAATGAAGGAGAGAGAGAGAGAGAGAGAGAGAGAGAGAGAGAGAGAGAGAGAGAAAGAAAGAAAGAAAGAAAGAAAGAAAGAAAGAAAGAAAGAAAGAAAGAAAGAAAGAAAGAAAACACATGGCTGGCAAGCCACTCCCACCAGGTCACATGGCCAGCAAGCCACTCCCACAAAGGAGGCCACATCCACAGAATTTTTTTTGAAACCCACCACTGGCCCAGAGGTTCCCAACTCCCGAGCCACAGCTCACTAAGCTTGACTTATGTGAGTGGTGGGCCAACGTGTGCCCATATTCATTATTAAATCTGTGTCCAAGTTTTTCAATTGCTCATTTTTTACTCTTTAATTAATTGCCGATCCCTTATATAGAATTGTGTTCTGGCCCCCCTCTGTCCAGTAATGAACACGGACACAGGCTTAACTGTTTGCCACTCTTTATTCACAGCAATTATAATCTTGTGGGCTGAAAGCACAGACACGACTCACTGGCAAGAAGTTGGCAGCAACCCAGACTCCAACAGACACGAGAACACAAGGCAGACCAGACAAGGAGTTCTCCAGATTACTACGAACAGTTGTGTCCTGCAAAAGGACTCCTCCTAAAGTCTCTTCTTATATACTCTCTTGGGAGGGGCCAAGCCACAACCACCTGGCCTTGATTATCTCTTATGAATCTGCTGCCTCCATTTCTCCACCCTCCTTTGCCTGGCATCAGGGACAAACTTCCTTTGATCTTCCCCACTGCTCCATGCCTCAGGCGCCTCCTGGTGGCCAACCAGCCTCTCTGGTCCCTGCTCTGAGTCTGAACCCTGCCCAGGGTCCTCCACATCTTCCATAGCAGACTTAAAGGGGTCCTCACTATTGGAGTCCATTGGCAGCTCCAATGGCTCCTGCTGGGCCACAACAGGATTGTATTTTTACCATGCTTTTATAGTTCTCATAAGATAAAGATAAAAGTTCCCGATTCTAGGGAGCAGTGCTCATCTCCATTTCAAAACCAAAGAACCAGCGCTGTCCGAAGACGTCTCTGTGGTCATGTGGCCGGCATGACTAAATACCGAAGGAACACAGAATGTTGTTACCTTCCCACCAAAGGTGGTCCCTATTTTTCTACTTGCATTTTTACATGCTTTCGAACTGCTAGGTTGGCAGAAGCTGGGACAAGTAATGGGAGCTCACTTCATTACATGGCACTAGGGATTCGAACCATCGAACTGCCAACCTTTCTGATCAACAAGCTCAGCGTCTTAGCCACTGAGGCACCTCATCCCATCTTTAGTTCTCATAGATATCGTATTAATATTAAGCATAGTCTACTTGTAAATCTTAGTGATATCATGATCTTGTGTTTCATTTAGCTATTTCATTTTCAGCTGCTGTTTTGTAATTCACCCAAATTACATAAGTCTATTCATTTTCATCTTTAAAATTTTATATTAACAGTCTTAATGGCATTGGTATCAACAATTTTATAGTTTGTGCTAGTGATCTAAATTTTCATCATTTTTTATAGATATAGGTCAGACTGCTACCATAATGGGACAGCTGTCATTTTATTGTTGAATATTGCATTATGCTGGCTGATGATGACTGGAATAAAGAGACTTGTTTTGACTATTCTCTGTCTCACAGTAAAAGGCTGCAGATGGTTTTGCAATATCTCCATTTTAAGAGCCTTAAATGTATTTCTGGAACTGTTGTGGCCTGCCAGTGGCCAGTGGAGCTGGTGGCAGACTCAGACAGAGAGGAGGTTGGAGAGGAACATGGGCCAGTCCTGGAGTCTGGGGAAGGCTCTGATGAGGGCCCTGTGTCGGAGGCAGAGAGGGGGCCAGAGCCGTCTGACAGTTATCAGCTGCCTTTGGAATTGGATATCAGTGAGGCAGAAGAACAGCTGGAGCCTGTTCCCGATGTGCACATACACAGAGCTGCCAGGAGAAGGGAACAGCTAAGGAATTAGGGTCGACTCGGGAGTGAAGGGACAGGTGGATGGTGAATGGCCCCTCCCATAGGAGCGAAAGGGGAATGGAGTTTGCAGGAGACAATTAGTTCAATTCGTTAGGGTGAAGATCTGTTCCTGACTTCTTGCCAAGGTATCTACAGGTAGTCCTCGACCTATGACCACAACTGAGCCCAAAATATCTGTTGTTAAGTGAGACATTTGTTAAATGAGTTTTGCCCCATTTTATGACCCTTCTTGCCATAATTGTTAATTGAATCACCAAAGTGGTTAGGTTAGTAAGCCGGTTGTTCAGTGAATCTGGTTTCCCCATTGACTTTGCTTGTCCAAAGGTCGCAAAAAGGGATTGCGTGACCCTCCCCCCTGAATACTGCAACCCCCATAATTATGAGCCGGTTGCTAATCATCCGAATCATCATCAACGATGGGATGCTGCAGTTTCAGTATCATTTAATAAAATTTGTATGCCGTCCACTCCCATTGGGATTCTGGGCAGCTCACAAGCAAGATAAAAAGCATTTAAAAAATTTAAGAAAAGATGCAATTATTAAAATAATACACCATCCATTCAGTCTAAGTGGGGCTGAATATTAATCAACAGCCCCAGGCCTGCCGGAACAGCCAGGTCTTGGTCGCGTTACGGAAGACCGGGAGAGAGGTAAGGGTCCGGATCTCTACGGGTAGATGGTTCCACAGGGCCGGTGCAGCTACAGAGAAGGCCCTCCCACAGGGGGCCGCCAGCCGGCACTGTCCGATCGACGGCACCCGGAGGAGGCCCAACCTGTGCGATCTTATTGGTCGTTGGGGGGTGAATGGCAGGAGGCGGTCTCTCAGGTAGCCAGGTCCAATACCATGTAGGGCTTTAAAAGTAACGACTAGCACCTTGAAGCAAAGGTTGTAACTCTGAAAAAGCGTCATTAGGCTCACTTAATTCAGTACTGTAGTCATTTTGAACGGTCACTAAATGAACTGTTGTAAGTCGAGGATTACTTGTATTCCTCTTTTCCCACGAAGGTCTGCAATATGCGAAAGAAACATGAAGCCGAGCAAAGAATTCTTATTCTTGATTGCTGATGGGAAATCACTGTCATTTTTGAGGTCTGGGGCAGCTGCGTTGGTGAGCAACAGGTGTGGTATATGCAAAATGACCCATGTGTCTCTTGACAAACCGCAGAGGGGACCACAAGCAAGGAGGGGGCAGCTTGACCCTGTAGCTCAGGGTTGAAATATGAAGTTCTTGGTCCTCTCTAAGTTTGAGGGGAATGAAGAAAAAAGGAGACAGAGTGGCTATTTAACTAAGTGGTCACCAACTGGTGGTCCGTGGGCCACTGGTGGTAAATGAGAAAATTTTGGCGGTCTGCAGAAAAATGATTTGCATTTTTTATATTGCACTCAATCGGGGGTCCTCAAACTACGGGCGCCTGGGATGGATACGTGCAATGAACATTTGTGTTGCTCCCCCTTTGGGGTCTTTTTGTGTGGGTTGGAGGGAGGGCAGAAATTCTGACTTGGGGTCTGCTTCAGCCTCCTGGTGGGGGGCTTTGGGCGAAGGCTGGAGGGAAGTGACGCTGGTGGTAAAGAGCCAGAGGGTCTTGTTCCAGTGGGACTGCATCATGGCCTGGAACTGGCTGACCATCTCAGCCTTCTGAGCCTCCAGGCGCCGGTACCTGGCCTTGCACTCCCACAGGTCTTCCCTCTGCTGCAAAGCCTAAGCTCAGTGAGGTGCTTCTGCTGAGCCTCCTTCTCGGTCAGATGCAATTTGAACTGAACCAGCTGTTTTGCCAACTCTTCCTCATGGGGGCTGCTTAGCTCCAACAACTGCTTCCTGTTGGAGCCCTAAGGAGCCCTTCCAGGGAGGCGAAGAGTGGCTGGGAGGGGAGCAGTGGTGGGTTTCAAAAAATTTTGGAACCTACTCTGTGGGTGTGGCCTCCTTTGTGGGAGTGGCTTGCCGGCCATGTGTTTTCTTTCTTTCTCTCTCTCTTTTTCCTTCCTTTTGTCTCTCTGTCCCTTTTTTCTTTTTTTCTTTCATTTCTCTCACTCTTTCTTTTTTTGTTATTTATTTCTTCCTTTCTTTCTCTTTCTCTCTGTGTCTGTCTGTCTTGTGTGTGTGTGTGTGTGTGTGTGTGTGTGTGTGTGTGGCAGTGGTGGGTTTCAAAAATTTTTGGAACCTCTTCTGTAGGTGTCGCCTGTTTCTAGATTTGACGAACCGGTTCTACCGAATAGGTGCGAACTGGTAGGAACCCACCTCTGGAGGGGAGAGATGAGTAGAGGCCAGCTAGGTGCCCCTCGACCCCTCAAGTTGGTTTAAAAGTATAATGTCTATATATGTATACTTTTTTGTACTCTCTTTTTTAAAAAAAGAAGGAACATATATGTTAAAATTAAATACGTGTATTGAAAAGGAATTATAAATACCATCAACATAAAATGGAGCTTGCTCAGAAGCTGAAATACACCAAGTAAATGAGATGAAGAGTGTGAAGTAGAGGAGAGAGGAAAGGGAAGAAGAGAGGGAAAGGAGAGAGGCAAGGGGAGGGGAAGGAGGAAAGAAAGGAGGAGTGGTAAGGGGAGGGAGAAGGAGAGAGGAAGGGGAAGTAGAGAATGGAAGGGGGAAGAAAGGAGGTAGGGAGGGGGAGAAGAGAGGGAGAAGAAAGTGATGGATGAGGTACAAATATGGTGTACGGAGAGCAGAAGAGCCAATAACTGTTTTTGGGAGTGGATGGTAAGATGAATCGATGTAAACATTTAATAATACAATGCGATCTTGGCTGTGTAATAGTAGACATGTGATTATATGTTATGAAAATGAAAAAAAATTATATACAAAGTTGACCATGCCCACACAGTCACATGACCACCTGGCCACACCCCACACAGTCGGGTCATTAGGCAGATCATATTAGTGGTCCGTGGGATTAAAAACTATGAATTTAGTGGTCCCTGAGGCCCGAAATGTTGGCACATGCCCCCTTAGTTCGCCATCATGGCACTAGGCCATGGACGATTGTGTGCTGCCAGGGTCCAGGGCAGTGGTGGGTTTCAAAAATTGTTGGAACCTATTCTGTGGGTGTGGCCTCCTTTGTGGGTGTGGCTTGCCACCCAAGTGACCGGATGGGAGTGGCTTGCTGCCCATGTGACCGGATGGGAGTGGCTTGCCACCCATGTGACCGGATATGAAATTATGAATTAGTACTTAGGTCAGTCCAAGTAGCGATTCAGAAGTTAGTGGTTAGAAGCAATCATAAAGCAAGATATGGAATTAAAACCAGAAATATTTTGTTAGCTATTTGAAAGGGAGTATAATAGATATTTAATTTTACACATGTTAGCAGCTGCTGGAATTGTGTTTGCACACGAACACAGAGATATGTGAATGAATAAATATTACAATGTGCAGGAATAAATAAATTGACAATTAAAATCAAGAAGGCTTTGAATACTTTTTCACGTGGGATTGGTTTTAGCAATTGCCAACTAACGGAAACAGAAATTAGAAATCCAAAAGTATGAAGGAAAACACCAATTATGTAAGGAAAGGTCCCTAAAATGTATAAGGAAATACTACTAGATCATTATTAATGCGTAGATAACTGCGGGACATTACACACCCACCAGTGGTGGGTTTCAAAAATTTTTGGAACCTCTTCTGTAGGTGTGGCCTGCTTTCCGGGTCCACTGGTGGAATCTCTTCTAACTGGTTCATTAGATTTGACAAACCGGTTCTACCGAATAGGTGCGAACTGGTAGGAACCCATTTCTGGTCCAGGGTGAGATAATTGCCCCAGGAAGCAGCTAATTCGGGCACTTGGATCCCCTCTCCGTACATGTGTCCTTCGTGCAAATCATTTGCACACCGTCAATGTGGCCTGAAGGAAAAGCAAAGGGCCGGATTTCACAGATCTAGCCAAGCCATCCGGGGAGAGAAAGGGCAGCTGCAATGGGCATGAAATATCTATGTCTCCATCTGTCAGGTCAGCTAAAACCAGCTCGGGATCATCGGCTTAAGATAGAATGGCAGAGAGCGGAGGAGCAGTCAGGTTGGAACGATGCAGCTGAGATTTCATCATCCAAAGCAATGAAAGTTACAGCTAAGAGATCTGCAAAAGGAAAGAGGAGAGAGGATTTGGCGCGCGCGCACACACACACACACACACGCACACACACACACATGTCACAATAGGGTTTCCCTGTAGAGATTTGGGGGCCTGTTCGCCATCCTGCCCAACTGCTTTGGATGCAAGCCTCACTTTACGCGAGAGGCTTGGCGGGCAGGCTTGAGATCTAAGCGGGAGCTAGAATGCAACTCAAGGTCGTGCCCCAGAAACTAAACGCAGCGAAGATTCAGGGCCAGCTCTTATTCATTCAGTGCGTAGCTGAATGTCATTGCAACAAAACTGGATCGTTTAAAAAACAAAAACAAAAAAAAGGACTGGCCAAATTTATCAGGTAATGCTTGCGTTATTCAGCCCAAAATGTAGGCTGCTAAGTCTGTGATGGCAAACCTATGGCACACGTGCCAGAGGTGGCATGCAGAGCCCGCTCTGTGGGCACATGCACTGTCGCCAGCTGCTCTTCTGGTTTCTGGCGCAACAGCCAGCTGGTCTTCGCTGGCACCAGAGCCCTGGAAAATGGCCTGTTAATAGCCAAAAACCAGGCCATTTTTCAGATCATTTCCAGGCTGTTTTCATACCATTTTTCGGGCCATTTTTGGGGTGTTTTTAGACCATTTTTCAGGCAGTTCTCGGTCTGAAAAATGGCCCCCAAATGGCCTGAAAACAGCCTGAAAAATGGCCAAAAGCAGCCAAGAAACAGGCACATGCACGCTGGTCAGCTGGTCTTTGGGTTTCTGGTGCTCCAGCGCATGCCCGCACATGCCCGCACATGCCCGCACATGCCCGCACATGCCCGCACATGCACGCACATGTCTGTGCGTTCTGGTTTGGGCACTCGGTGCCAAAAAGGTTCACCATCACTGTGCTAAGTGAAACATGAAATTCAATGTAGAGAAAGGTAACATCTTACACTAAGACAAGGAAAACCAAAAATACACATATAGACTGGGTGAAAACAGGATTAATACCCTAGCATTAAATGTGAGAGGGGTCTTGGAGTCTTAGTGGACCACCTGTTAAATATGAGTCAGCAGTGTGCAGTGGCAGCCAAAAAAGCCAATGCATTCCTAAATTGTATTAACAAAGGGATACATTCAAGATCAAGTGAGATACTAACACCACTCTATAAACCTTAGTGAGACCACATCTACAATACTGCATCCAGTTTTGGTTACCACGGTATAAAAAAGATGTTGAGAGAGGAAGGGGTCAAGCTATTTTCCAAAGCACCTGAAGATCCAGACGAGGAGTAATGGATGGAAACTAAACAACCTGGGAATTAGGAGAAATTTTCTGACAGGGAGAGCAATCAACCCATGGAAGAGGAGTTGCCTCCAGAAGTTGTGGGAGCTTCATCACTGGAGGCTTTCAAGAAGAGACTGGACTGCCATCTGTCAGAAATGGTGTAGGGTCTCCTCCTTGGGTGGGCAGGCGGGGGGTTTGGACTAGATGACCTACAAAAAGTCCCCTTCCAACTCTGTTAATCTGTTAAAACATTTGTTAAGTGAGTTTTGCTCCATTTTATCACCTTTCTTGCCAGAGTTGCTAAGTGAATCACTGCATTTGTTAAGTTAGTAACCCAGTTGTTAAGTGAATCTGGCTTCCCCAGTGCCTTTGCTTATCAGAAAGTTGGAAAAGGGGATCGCATGACCCCAGAACACTGCAACCGTCATAAATATGAACCAGTGGCCTTGCGTCTGAATTTTGATCATGCGATCATGGAGATGCTGCAGCGGTTGTAAGTGGGAAAATCATCATGTCATTTTTTTTTCAGTTCCGGTGTAACTTTGAACAATCACTAAATGAACTGTTGTAAGTTGAGGACTACCCCTAATGGAGGATTGGTGGTTTTTCCAGAAGGCAACTGGACTTTCTTGGGTTTTTTCTTTGCAAACATCTTGCTTTTCATTCAAGAACCTTCTTCAGTTCAGAACTGGAAAGAAAATCCTCCAGAAAAGTCCATTTGCCTTTTGGAAAAAGCAGCTTTGGATAATCATGATCTGGTTGATAGAGAATCTTCCATAGACAGGTTGATTAACACCCATGTTTTCGTATCTAGTGGCCAAATTCCTCTAGAATTCAGTGTCAATGAATTTCAGCAGACATTCCATAAAAGGAGAATCTATTCCTAAGCTCCAGTTCTCATATCATAAACACCTATGAAGTTGAACGATTGTGTCGGGGAATTCAAAAGCATTGTTGGGAGAAAAAAGGAAAGAAGGAAGGAAGGAGAATGGGAGGAAGGGGAAGAAGAAAGAAGGAAAGAGGAATAGGAGGAAGAGGGAAGGGAGAGGGAAGGACGGAAGGAAGGAAAGAAAAAGATGAATAGGACAAAGAGGAAAAGAAGGGAAGGGAGGAAGAAGAGGAAGGAAAGAAAGAAGGAAGGAAGGAGGAGAGAAAGAGGAAAGAAGGAAAGAGGAGGAAGAGGGAAAGAAGAGGAAGGAGATATTTAAAAAAGGAAGAATGCTTATTGATTTGAGTTGGTGGTGGACTACAGTTTGTTTTCCAATTTTTGTTGAAAACAAGAATCTCACAACATTGAGCTACTGTAGCTGTCATTCTCATTTTTCATCAGTGTGCGGTGAAACTTTACAGAATATAAGATAAGAGCTTCTTGTCCATTGAGGTTATCATCCAAATTTGACCGGGTCAAACCAAAAGAAGGGCAAAAAAAGAATGAGCATGGGAACAATTTACTCTTTAGTTGTTGATGTTTTTTCCCTCTTCAGCTGCGGATGATATAGAAGTACTGCACAACATTATATCAAAGCTCCATGGAGAAAGTTGATTTTGAGGTGGGATAGGAAGGCAGGGAGGCAGGCGGGAAGGAAAGGAAAGAGGGAGGGAGAGAGAGAGGAGAGAGAAGGGAAAGGAGGGAAGAAAGGGAGGAGAGAAAAGGGAAGAGAGAAGGAAGGAGGGAGGAACGAAGGAAAGGAGGGAGAGGGGAAGAGGGAGGGAGGAAAGAAAGGAAGCTCCATGGTGAAAATTGATTTTGAGGTGGGATAGGAAGGCAAGAAGGCAGGAAGGAAGGAAGACAGGAAGGAAAGACAGGAAAGAAAAGGAAAGGAAGGAGGAAGGGAGGGAGGAAGGAAGGGAGAGAGAGAGAGGGAGGAAAGAGTAGGGAAAGGAGGAAGGAAGGAAGGGGGGGAGAGAGAGAGAGAGAGAGAGAGGAAAGAGTAGGGAAAGGAGGAAGGAAGGAAGGGAGAGAGAGAGGGAGGAAAGAATAGGGAAAGGAGGAAGGAAGGAAGGAAGGAAGGAAGGAAGGAAGGAAGGAAGGAAGGAAGGAAGGAAAGAAGGAAGGAAGGAAGGAAGGAGATATCATGTAAGTGAAAGGCATAAGAGGCACCAAAGGAGGAAAGAATGGAGAAGACAAGAGAACCCCTTGGTCATGGGTGGGTTGAGGAGGATGAAAGTAGATCATATAAGAAGGATGGAATAGCTCCCATCATCTTACTGCTTTATCTCCTATTTGGAAGAAACTTTTACAACAGAACGACAGTACCATATGGAGCTTGACATTTTCAGCTGCGTCATCTAGGCCGGAGACCTGATCCATCGCTTTTTATTGGTGTTTTAGGAGGCACTCATACTTTTTTTTTATACAGAATTACAGACTTGGAAGACACCATTCACTGATTCTACCGTCAAACGGTTCTTTCTGTTGCAAAATTTTTGTCTTGATTTTCAGCTAGAATGTCTCCATAATGTAAACTCATTGCTCTGTATCCTATACTGGATAATACAGAACAAGTCTGGAATCTCTCCCATCCCACTTTCCTTGTTGTTAGTTGCGAAGTCGTGACTCATCGCGACCCCATGGACAACGTTCCTCCAGGCCTTCCTGCCCTCTAGCATTCCCCAGAGTCCATTTAAGCTCACGCCTACTGCTTCGGTGACTCCATCCAGCCACCTCATTCTCTGTCGTCCCCTTTTTCTTTTGCCCTCCATCATTCCCAGCATGAGGCTCTCCTCCAGTGAGTCCTTCCTTCTTAATATTTGGCCAAAGTCTTTGAGTTTCCTCTTCAGGATCTGGCCTTCTAAAGAGCAGTTAGGGTTGATCTCCTCTAGGACTGACTGGTTTGATCGCCTTGCAATCCAAGGGACTCGCAGGAGTCTTCTCCAGCACCAGAGTTCAAAGGCCTCCATTCTTTGGCTCCCAGCCTTCCTTATGGTCCTACTTTCACAGCCATCCATTGCAACTGGGAAAACCACAGCCTTGACTACACGCACTTTTGTTGGCAGGGTGAGGTCTCTGCTTTTTAGTCTGCTGTCTAGATTTGCCGTAGCTTTCCTCCCCAGGAGAGCAAGCATGCTTATTGTTCTTGTCAGGGTAGGTGGCCCTTGATTTACAACAGTTCATTTAGTAACCATTCAAAGTTACAGCGGCACTGAAAAAAGTGACTTATGACTGTTTTTCACAGTTACAACCTTTGCAGCATCCCCATGGTCATGTGTCCAAAATTCAGATACTTGGCAACTGACTCACATTTATGACGGTTGATGTGTCCTGGGACCACATCATTTCCTTTTGCGACCTTCCGACAAGCAAAGTCAATAGGAAAACCAGATTCACTTAATGACCACGTTGCTAACTGTTGTGATTCACTTAACAACCCTGGTAAGTAAAGCCTTAAAATGAGGCAAAATTGACTTAACAACTGTCTCAGTTAGCAACATAAATGTTGGGCTAAATTGTGATCCTAAGACAAGAATTATCTGTATTCCTTCTGGTTTTTCAAACAAATAATGGTGCTGACTTTGACTTGATCCATTTGAAGATTAAATGATTATTTTTTGGTTGCAATAGCATTATTATTATATACTTTATTCATTAAACACGAAACTCAGCCAATTGAACATTCAAAAATGCATTACAAATACCAATGACTGGTGTTAATGGTTGATATGGTTTGCTGCCAGTGTCCTAGGTATCAACCAAGAACCTTCTTAAAATATAAGATGTTCTGAGTAACACAGTTTTTTGCAGTTCCGCTGGTGTCATTGCAGGAAGCAGCAATTTATTGATGTATCTTGTAAAATTCTTGGACATGGTGCCAAGTGCCCCGATGACAATGGGTCTCACGGTTACATGCTTCATCCATAGCCGTGTGGTTTCAATGGCCGGGTCGCGATAGTTCATGATTTTTTCCTGTTCTTTTTCTTCAACTCTGGTGCCTCCTGGTACCGCGATATCAATAAACTCTACTCTTTAGCCCTCTACAACTGTGATATCTGGCGTGTTGTGCTCCAAATGACGATCCGTCTGTATTCGAAAGTCCCACAAGATCTTCACCTTCTCATTTTCGGTTAACTTTTTCCATTTTGTGCTCCCATGAGTTTTTGGATACAGGTAAGTCGTATTTCTTACATAATGACCAGTGGATTAATTTAGCAACTCGATCGTGTCTAGCTTTGTAATCAGTTTGTGCAATTTTGCTGCATTCAAATATTAAATGTGAAACAGTTTTGACTGTTCCTGCAAAGTTGGCAATTTGGATTGTCAGTGGATGATGATGATGATGATGATGATGATGAAGATGATGATGATTAATTAGAGGGCCCAAAAACCAAAGATCTGGCATAAATTCTGTTCTTGTAGGGCAACAATCTTCATTCTAATGCAACTCTGAAACTCTGCTATGCGAAACTGGTAGTGTTGAGTCAGGCATAATGCCAGCATCCATCTAATTAAAATAATTGAACATATAGAATATTTTTAACTTCAGAAAAACTGTCTGGGGATGCCCTGAAAATGTAACTCCTGTATTGAAGGCACCACTTTGCACATGCAGAAAATTGGGGATAGTCTTAACAGTCTCTTTTTATCTACTCAAATCAATGCTCAAGATATTTAATTAGAGACGAGGTGGCGCAGTGGTTAAATGCAGCACGGCAGGCTACTTCAGCTGACTGCAGCTCTGCAGTTCGGCTGTTCAAATCTCACCGGCTCAGGGTTGACTCAGCCTTCCATCCTTCCGAGGTGGGTAAAATGAGGACCCGGATTGTTGTTGGGGGCAATATGCTGACTCTGTAAACCGCTTAGAGAGGGCTAAAAGCCCTATGAAGCGGTATATAAGTCTAACTGCTATTGCTATTGCTATTAATTGATTTTTATCCCACCTTTATTATTGCTTATAAATAACTGAAGGCAGTGAACATGTCTAATACTGCTTCCTCCTCCTCCTCTTTCCCTCTCAACAACAACCTTGCAAGGGGGGTTTGGGGTGAAAGAGAATGACTAGCCCAAAGTCACCCAACTGGTTTTCATGCCTAAGATGGAACTAGAACTCACTGTCTCCTGGTGATTGGCCCAAGGTCACATGTACATGAAAGCTGGCTAGATGACTTTGGCTTAATCAGCAGGAGATCCTGAGATCTAATTCTGCCTTTGGCATGAAAGTCAACTGGGTGACTTTGGGCCACTAACCCTGGCCAATTTACCATGGCCAACTCACCATAGCTAATTCACCAGGGCCAACTCACCAGGGCCAACTCACCAGGACTAACTCACCAGGGCCAACTCACCATGGTTAACTCACCATCGCTAACTCACCATCGTTAACTCACCATGGCTAACTCACCAGGGCCAACTCACCATGGCTAACTCACCAGGGCCAACTCACCAGGGCCAACTCACCAGGGCCAACTCACCAGAGCTAACTCACCATGGCTAACTTACCAGGGCCAACTCACCAGGGCCAACTCACCATAGCCAACTCACCATGGCTAACTCACCAGGGCCAACTTGCCACAACCAACACACCATGGTCACCTCACCATGGCCAACTTGCCACAACCAACGCACCATGGTCACCTCACCATGGCCAACTCACCATGGCCAACTCACCATGGCTGACTTGCCATGTCCAACTTGCCATGTCCAGCTCATCACGGCCAACTCACCATGACCCACTTACCATGGCGAATTCACTGTAGGACAAGAGTTACACTAACTGTGAATGGCAAAAATTAAAGTATTTTTTTAATTTACTTTAAATAATTAAATAGAATTGTTAAATTGTCCCACAGTGAGTTGTCCCTCGGCGAGCTGGCTGTGGTGAGTTGTCCCATTCACGGATCCAAAGAGCTGGGCTTCATGACCTCAAGAGACCTTTTCAACTCTATGACTCCGTGATCTTTCTCTCCCTTCCCTGACAAAGCTAGGGGAGGGGCTGCCCCTAGGCTATTTACGCACTTTCCACATGATATGGAAGAGGGTTAGAGTGGGGTGTTTTTTTTTTGCACCTGTTCCCTACAAACTTAAATTTAGCCCAAAGGCTTTGAGAAAACTCTAAGTAGGGGATAGGAAAACATTTAAGGCCTCCCCACATTAATCCATGCAGCAAAATCAAGGGTGTGTGTGTGTGTGAGATTTTAATGGGACAAAATTTGAGACTATTTCAGCACCTGAGTTTGCCTTTCAAAGCTATCTTCTTTAACAGACATTTAAAGTATTGTCCTAGCTCTGTGCTGGAGGGAAAAATAATCATCCTCACCCTTGAAAGAGATTTTGCTTTCCAATTTTACCTCAGGTGAGAATTCCCACAGGTGGAATGAGGTCTTCCTTTAGGTGGAGGTTGCCAGAGTGGGCGAATGCCCGTCTTTCATTGTACAGGTAGTCCTCGATGTACAACCACAACCGAGCCCAACATTTCTTTTGCTAAGTGAGGCAGTTGTTAAGTGAATTTCGCCCTGTTTTTATGACCTTTCTTGCCACTGTTGTTAAGTGAATCGCCGCAGTTGTTAAGTTAGTCACACGGTTGTTAAGTGAATCTGGCTACCCCATTGACTTTGCTTGTCAGAAGGTCACGAAAGGGGATCGAGTGACCCCAGGACACTGCGACCGTCATAAATTTAAGTCAGTTGACAAGGATTCGAATTTTGATCACATGACTGCAGGGATAATGCAACGGTTGTAAGTTGGAAACACGGTCGTAAGTCATTTTTTTCCTTGGTGCTGTTATAACTTTGAACGGTCGCTAAACGAACGTGTGTAAGTTGAGTACTACCTATAAACTAAATACGTTGTGTGAACTCAGATATGGGCCCAGCTATATGAATGTAACAGTTCCAACATTTACATACCGGAACCTCTGGAAAAGGTTAGAGGAACATGCCGCGTTTCCCTGAAAATATGACATGTCCTGATAATAAGGCCATGCCAGATTTTGGTGTGGGCAAAAATATAAGCCCTCCTCCAAAAATAAGCCTCTTGGACATCCCCCACCTCCAGCCAGGCAGAGTACCACTCACCAACCTAGCATTATCCCGAAACCGCGGGAGCCGGGGGGGGGGAGGACAGGTGCCCGCACGACTTTGTGCCTTTGGGATATCGCTGGGTCAGTGAGTGGCACTTTGCCTGGCTGGAGAAGAGGGTTGCGCGAGCACCTGTTCCACCCACCCCCACTTGTGGGCCTCCCAGCCTCACCATGACCTGGGCCAGCACTCCCTGCAGGGCCAGGGCACCACCACCGCCGCCATCCCAGCACTGAGGATGGCTTCATCTGCGGCTTCCAAACCCTGGAAGTCTGCTGCCAAGTCTTCCGGGAGCCAGAGCAGAGAGTCTTCCGGCAGTGGCTACTCTGGGAGTGTACTTCCCGCTCTATGGTTGTGGGCCGGCTGACGGAAGAGCGTCAACACCGCAACATGGCCGTTCCCCCCTGAGGCTGTGCCGCGTACTCCCATCCCTGTGCCAGGGTCTTCAGGAGCCTACTCGCAAAAGAGCAGCCACTCGGCAATCCCAACACAATAAGCACCCCGATAATTACAACAAGGCTATATTTTTGGGGGGGGGGATGTCAAAAGAAAATAAGAACCTGTCTTATTTTTGGGGAAACATGGTAATAAATTTAAGGGTTGGTATTTCTTCCTGGTAAAGTCGCTGTAAGGACTATTCTAAATCACTGGGTTGTACATTGTGAACAAATTTATACACCCACCCGTGTAAAGATGAGCTGCCCCCACATATCATGCTCCTGAGGGTATATTATTAAAAGCAATTTTGTGTATCAGTGCAAAGAAGGTAAAACAAAAGTTAACAGCCCTAAATTTTATGCATAATTACTATGTAAAATTGCTGATCTCCCCTGGGTGGGAACGTCAATATTAATGGTAATAGCATTTCTAATATGGCACATTTCCAATATTTTGTCCCTAATTAGCATTCAGCTCAGGTACGGTGGTTTCAGCCTTGCTATGCCTCTGTTTTCCCTGACTTGGATCGAGCCAACTTTTACTTCGAAAGCAAAGAGGGGAAAAATAGGAGTGAGAGAACTGAACACCTACACTGGATGCAGGGATCTGGTATGAAATGATAGATAGATAAGATGATAGATAGATAGATAGATAGATAGATAGATAGATAGATAGATAGATAGATAGATAGATAGATAGATAGATGATATGGATATGGATACAGATGATATAGATATAGAGACATATTGACAGATAGAAAGATAGACATTGAACTGCCTTAATGAAATGACTTGAATATTCTAAATAATAATTTGAAGAATCTGGGCAGGAAATTCCTCCTTAGTTCTATCTTGCTTCTCTCCTTGATTGGTTTCTACCTGTTGCTTCTTGTCCAGCCCCCAGGTGCCTTGGAGAATAGCTTGAATCCAGGGGTGGGTTCCTGCCAGTTCTAACCTCTTCTATAGAAGAGGTTCCACAAATCTACAGTGCCGTTTAGAACCGGTTCCAGCTCTCCACCCCCTGCCTGTCCGCATATCATCAAGATGAAGAGCGAGAGGAGGAATTCTGGGAGTTGAAGTCCACAAGTCTTAAAGCTGTCAAGTTTGAACACCTCTGGGTTTTTTTTTTCTAAAAGGTTAGGGGTGCAAGGGTCTTGTCACTTGACAGCTTTAAGACTTGCGTGCTTCAAATGCCAGAGTTTCTGAGCCGACATTTTGGTTGCTAAGCAAGAGCGTTGTTAAGTGAGTCTCACCACATTTTACAAGTTGGCCACGCCCACCCAGTCACATGGCTGGCAAGCCACTCCCACCTGGTCATGTGGCTGGTAAGCCACTCCTACCCAGTCACATGGCCAGCCAGCCACTCCCACAAAGCAGGCCACACCTACAGAAGAGGTTCTAAAAAAAAATTGAAACCCACCACTGCTTGAATCCCTCTTCTTTGTGGCAGCCCCCGAGATACTGGAAAACTGCTATTATGTCATCCCTAGTCCTTCTTTTCATTAAACTAAACATACTCAGTTCCTGCAACCGTTCTTTATATGTTTTGGCCTCCACTCCTCTAATGATCTTGGTTTGGACCCCTCCCTGAATGGGACAAATACAGGTAGTCCTCAACTTATGACCACAATTGAGTCCCAAATTCCTGTTGCTGAGAGCTAAGTGAGTTTTGCCCCATTTTATGACCTTTCTTGACACAGTTGTTAAGTGAATCACTGTAGCTGTTAAATTAGTAACATGGTTGTCGAGTGACTCTGACTTCCCCATTGATTCTGCTTGTCAGAAGGTCACTAAATGTGATCTCATGACTGCGGCAACTGCAACTGTCATAAATATGAGCCAGTTTCCCAAACATCTGATTTTTGATCACGTGACCATGGGCATGCTGCCATGGTCGTAAATGCGAAACATGGTCATAAGTCACTTTTCCCAATGCTGTTGTAACTTTGAATGGTCACTAAATTGTGGTAGAATAGAGTTGGAAGGTACCTTGGAGGTCCTCTAGTCCAACCCCCTGCTCAGGCACGGAATCCTACACCACTTCAGACAAAGGGTTATCCAATCTCTTCTTAAAAACCTTTAGTGATGCAGCACACACAACCTCTGGAGGCCAGCTGTTCCTCTGATTAATTGTTCCCACTGTCAGGAAATTTCTCCTTAGTTCTACTTTGACTTCCTCTTCTTTGTGGCAGCCCCTGAGATATTGGAAGACTGCTATCATGTCTCCTCTAGTCCTTCTTTCTATTAAACTAGACATACCCAGTTCCTGCAACCGTTCTTCCTATGTTTTAGCCTCCAGTCCCCTAATCCTCTTTGTTGCTCTTCTCTGCACTCTTTCTAGAGTCTCCACATCTTTTTTACATTGTAGAGACCAAAACTGGATGCAGGATTCCAAGTGTGGTCTCACAAGGGGAAACACTTTCTGATTTTTCTTTAGTCAGGAAAAGTTATATTTGGGAGTCTCCTTTGACTTACTGTTTGAGGTCTGATGTTATCCCTTTGCTAAAGTGCAAATAGCAATAGCAGTAGACTTATATACCGTTTCATAGGCCTTTCAGCCCTCTCTAAGCGGTTTACAGAGAGTCAGCATATTGCCCCCAACAATCTGGGTCCTCATTTTACCCACCTCGGAAGGATGGAAGGCTGAGTCAACCCTGAGCCGGTGAGATTTGAACCGCTGACCTGCTGATCTAGCAGTAGCCTGCAGTGCTGCATTTAACCACTGCGCCACCTTGGTTCTTTTTCAAAACGGAGACATGTTCTTGTCCAAGGTCAGGAGGCAAGATTAGTAGAATTTTAGGCTCAGTAAATTTTCCCGCCAGTTGAATTCTGCCAGTCTATTGTGAACATGGCTAAAACCTGCACCCCTCGTCTCTTTTCCACGCAGTACTGATCACAAGTCAAATATAAACACATGGTTTTCTCAGCCGGTTTTCATTCTTTGCAAGAAGCACAGCGACCAAAACTGAATGCAGTATTCCAAGTGTGGCCTTACCAAGGCCTTATAAGGTGGTATTAACACTTCATGTGATCTTAATTCTATCCCTCTCTTTTGTGTTGGCTTTGGTTGTAAGTCGAGGACTACCTGTAAGCCGTTTGTCCCAGGAGCGATATGCAAAACTCCACTCTGGACCAGTTGCTGTCCTCCTTCATTTGTTCAACCTCTTCTTGACTCGATGGATGCCCTTCATCAGAATTGTCTGTCTGTCAGGAACTGTCAAGCCTCATCCGACAGGCAGTACTTCCACTTGGAAGATGATGAAGCTCCTTTACTTTGAAGTAGGATGACTCACGCCAGCCGGCCACTTCTGTCCACACTTGTGCAGAAGCTCTATTAGCATCTGGATCGAAGCAGGTGGCCACCCTGTCTCCACTTCAAGAGAGGAAGGCCGCTTTCATTCGGCATTTCATTTCAAAGACCGCTTCCCCCCCGTCCCCGAAGTCTGTCAAATCAAAATGCCACTTCAGAGCTTTGCCCAGCGGCACAGAGGAGCCGGTAATCCAGAGAAGTGGTGGGTTCTCTTCATTGTCTATGGTCAGGCAGGCAGAAACCATCCCGCTGTCTCTTGGGGATACATGGCTTTGAATTCCTCCACTGAGAACTGGGTTGACCCTTCCAGAGGTGGGTTCCTACCAGTTCGCACCTATTCGGTAGAACCGGTTCGTCAAATCTACCAAACCGGTTAGAAGAGGTTCCACCAGTGGACCCGGAAAGCAGGCCACACCTACAGAAGAGGTTCCAAAAATTTTTGAAACCCACCACTGGTCCTTGGATATGATTATTCTACACTATCATGCTCCTATTTATAAAACTCAGTGCCTCTGTGAAAGGTAAGGATGACTTCTGCGTTTGTGGTGCAATCAGAACATTGCGTGTGTGAAGTTGTTTTAACGCAAACCAAAGATGCCTTTTAAAAAACAAGTTTACCTCATATTCTTATGCATGCCAGTGCTGTGTGTGAGGTAATTTAAGGTGGTTCTGACAAGTGTCGTCGGCATCTTCATATCCGGTCACATGGGCGGCAAGCCACTCCCATCCGGTCACATGGGTAGCAAGCCACTCCCACAAAGGAGGCCACACTCACAGAGTAGGTTCGAACAATTTTTGAAACCCACCATTGGACCCTTCCAATTCTAGGATTCTATCTTCTATCTGTTGCCCTAGAAACAAATCTGGCCATTTATTTAAGCATAAATTACCATATTTTTTGGAGTATAAGATGCACCTTTCCCCGTAAAAGAGCGTGGAAATGTGGGTGCGTCTTATACACCGAATGCAGCCATTTTTGGCCTCCTGAAGCCCCGCCCCCACATTCCATTCTTTCAAAAAATGGACCGTTTTTCACAAAAATGGAGGCTTTTCTTTGCCTTCCCTCAGTCCCCAGGAGCACTCTGCAGACTTTAGCAGGGGTGGGGCAAGGAAAAAAATGCCCCCATTTTTGCAAACAACGGGCAAAAAATGGGCTATTTTTCACAAAAACAGAGGCTCTTTTCTCTTCCCTCAGCCCCTAGCAGCCCTCTCAGGCACTCTGCCCCCTTTTTTGCCTTCCCCCAGCCCTGCTGAAGCCTGCAGAGGGCTGGTGGGATCTGAGGGAAGGCAAAAACTTTTTTCTTACTTACCTCTTCGAAATCTTCATGCGTCTTATACACCTGTGCATCTTATAGTACGAAAAATACGGTAGCGAAGATTCTGGAGCCAGGGGGATATGATAGATACTGCTAAGCACTGGGGGAAAACCAGTATTAAGGGGTCGTTCTCAGCATCTCCTGGTTTAAACTGGAACAAAGTCTTGTCTGAATTTTTGGGGGAACTAATGGCCTAGTGCCGTGATGGCAAACCTATGGCATGTGTGCCTGTTCGGACCCCCCCTCTCCGTACACCAAGGCACTCCAAGGAAAGGTTACTGTTAGACGATTTATTTGCAGTAAATCAACACACTGACCAGACCTTGGCAGCAATCCAGACTTCCAAGATAAGAAATATACACAAGAGCTTCTCCAGCGTTGGTAATGAAGTTGAATCCTGCAAACAGTCTCCTCCCAAAGTCTCTCCTTATATACTCTCTTGAGGGGAGCCTAATTACAACCACCTGGGTCCAATTATCTTCTGTATCTGCGTAGTTGTTCTCTGCGTCTATCTACCCGCCGTTGCCTGGCATCCAGGACCAACTCCCTTGCCTCCTCCCCACTGCTCCAAGGCCTGACATCATGGGCACACTCCCTTTGGCTTTCACCGCTGCTCCACCTGGTGGCCAACCAACCTCTTTGGTCCCTGCTCAGAGTTGGAACCCTGTCCAGGGTCCTCCACATCTTCCAGAGCCGACTCATAGGGCCCCTCGCTGTCGGAGTCTGTTTGCAGCTCCAACGTCTCCTGCTGGGCCACAACAGTGTCACAGGTGGCATGCAGAGCTCTCTCTGCAGGCACACCAGCTGTCAACCCAGCCCAGCTCCACCCCGCATGCACTTGTGCCTCCTGCCGGCCAGCTGGCTTTTGGGTCTCTGTACGCCCTGTTTTGGGCCTGGAAGGCCACCTGCACCAACCTGGCAGTCAAAAGGGGGCATGGAGGGTGCTGCGGAAGCCCCCCCCCCTATGCCCCATTTTGGGCCTGCGATATCTCCTGCACTAACCTGGAAGCCAAAATGGGGTGCCAGGGTGCTGTGTGAGGGCCCCCTCCCATGCCTTGTTTTAGACCTTGAAAGCTTCTTGTACCAACCTGGAAGCCAAAAATGCATGAGGGTGGCCCACATGCGTGGGGGACGCACACACATGTGCGGGGTTGGTGTGCATGTGTGTGGGGGTGCTTGCATTGCATTTTGTGGTTGCATGCACACACACGCATGCTTTGGGCACTTGGCACCCAAAAGGTTACCCATCACTGGCCTAGTGGTTAAGGTGCCAGACTTGTCAACTGGAGGGTTGGCATTTCAAAACCAAAGTATTGTGGGACAGGTGAGCTCCCATTCTTGCCCCAGCTCTTGTCAACCTAGCTGTTTGAAAGCATGCAAATGTAAGTAGATAAATAGGTACCACTTTGGTGGGAAGGTTACAGCATTCCCTGCGCCTTAACGTATGCTGGCTACATGGAGCCCTTGGCTAGGAAACAGATGAGCACTGTCCCCCAAGAATCAGACACAATTGGACGGGAGAAAATGTTATCATTACCCGCTGATTAATTTGGACAATGCATACCTAAAGGATTAATGGCTTGTTCAATAATAAAACTACCTGATCTATTTGTAAAGCAGTAGAACAGCGGTTCTCAACCTGTGGGTTGCGACCCCTATGGGGGTCGAACGACCTTTTCACAGGGGTTGCCGTGGAAAAAACTGAATGCCGTATTCCAAGTGTGGCCTTACCAAGGCCTTATAAAGTGGTATTAACCCTTCACGTGATCTTGATTCAATCCCTCTGTTTATGCAGCCTAGAACTGTGTTGGCTTTTTTGGCAGCTGCTGCACACGGCTGGCTCCTATTTAAATGGTTGTCCACTAGGACTCCAAGATCCCTCTCACAGTTACTACTGTTAAGCAAAGTACCACCTATACTGTACCTGTGCATTTCGTTTTTCTTGCCTAAATGTAGAATTTTACTTTAATTACTTAATGCAAAACACACCAGGAAGGATTGTGCGCAAGAGAAGAGAGAGGGGTGGCGGCACGACAGTGGCATCACATTTTGCAGCTGGCAAGCAAATTTCTAATAAAATGGCTTTTGAAAAGGATATCGCCTTCATTCAAAGCTCCCATAAAAGCCACCCATCCATTAATTCCAATTAATGACACGACAGTGTTTCTGCTAATGTTGGTAGTAATTCTTGGTTAATGGATGATTTTTTTGAACAGAGCTTTCCGGAATTAATTTACGGCTTTGATGTGGGTGGAACCAAGCGCATGGATGGAAGGCTGAGTCAACCTTGAGCCAGTGGTGAAATCTAATTTCCCCCCCCTACCAGTTCTGTGGGAGTGGCTTGGTGAGGGGTCATGTGACTGGGTGGGTGTGGCTATGTAGTCATGTGACAGGGGGGATCCAAAGACAGAAACTCACTTTAACAATGTCCTGCTGGAGCAGGGGGTTGGATTAGATGACCTCCAGGTCCCTTCCAGCCCTGGAGTGCTGTGCTCTTTCAAGGTATCCTCTGAAGCTGCGTCTAGCGCCAGGTTTGTGGTCCTCCTTCCCTCCGTCTCTCTCTCTCTCTCTCTCTCTCTCTCTCTCTCTTTCTTTCACAGCAACGCCCCCCCACCCCCCTGGCTATTCGGCAGGGAAAAAATGCTTTAAAAAATGGAAAAAAAGCTTCTGATGATTGCAATAGCAATAGCAATAGCAGTAGACTTATATACCGCTTCATAGGGCTTTCAGCCCTCTCTAAGCGGTTTACAGAGAGTCAGCATATTGCCCCCAACAATCTGGGTCCTCATTTTTACCCACCTCGGAAGGATGGAAGGCTGAGTCAACCCTGAGCCGGTGAGATTTGAACCGCTGACCTGCTGATCTAGCAGTAGCCTGCAGTGCTGCATTTAACCACTGCGCCACCTTGGCACAGTTCACAGCTGAGCCTTGCAATTCTCGGAAGGGTTTTTTTTTTTTTTTACTACTGGTTCCCAGAGCAAAGGACAATCGTTCCTCCCAGTTTGGCTAAACCGGGCTGAACCGGGAGGATTTCACCCCTGCCTCGAGCCCCAAAGTGATGGAACTCCAGGCTGTGGGAAGAGTTAGCCTGCAGTACTCCATTCTAACCACTAAGCCACCAGGGCTTCCTATATAAATCAGCCTTTCCCAATCTATTAACCTTCAGATGTCCTGGATCTGTGTTTACAGGCTGGGCCTTTTGAGTCTGGGGTAGGTAAGCTAGAACTTGATCTACCCCTTCTGGATTCAGAAAAACAGAACAGCAAAGTTGGAAGGGACCTTGGAGGTCTTCTAGTCCAACCCCCCGCTCAGGCAGGAAACCCTATACCGTTTTAGACAAATGGTTGTCCTATCTCTTCCTCAAAACCTTTAGATTTCAATGTAATCTGACACCACATGTATACTGTTTCCTTTCTTTTTATCTTCTCTTTCTTTATTTTACATTCTTACTACTATTACTATTATTACTTTTTCTTTAAAAATAGGATAGGCTAAGCATATTGACATGTAGCGGAAATACACCAAGGAGAGGAGGAGTGGGAAAGAAGAAAGATGGGCAGAGAGGGGGGGGGGAAGATGAGAAGGATGGGGGGAGTAGATTGTGGAGAGAGGAGTGTTAGAGGGGGAGGGGAAGTAGAGAAGATGGGGATGATGGAAGGAAGATAGAAAGTTGGAGGGTGGTAGAAGAAAGAGGTGTATGGAGAGCAGAAGAGCTATAATGGGTTTCTATTTTGGGGGGGGGCTTGTTGACAAGAGGAACTGATGTAACTATTGTTTAATACTATATGATATGGGCTATGTATAGTATACATGTGAGCGTGTGTTATGAAAATAAAATAAAAAAATATTTCAAAAAAACCAAAACCTTTAGTGAGGACCACCCACAACTTCTGGAAGCCACCCATTCTGCTGATTAATTGTTCTCACTGTCAGGAAATTTCTCCTTAGTTCTAAGATGCTTCTCTCCTTGCTACCTTTCCATCCATTCGTTTCTCGTTCTGCCTTCAGGTCCTTTGGCTGAAGAGGTTGACCACCTCTTGTTTTTTTGTGGCAGTCCCTGAAATATTGGAAGACTTCTATCATGTCACTGTCAGAGTTCCGAGTAATGCATCTTCCAAAAGCAGAACTCCGAGGCAGGTAGATTCCTCAAAGAACAAGTTTATTGGACCCAGATTGTTGGGGGCAATATGCTGACTCTCTGTAAACCGCTTAGAGAGGCCTGAAAGGCCTATGAAGCGGTATATAAGTCTACTGCTATTGCTATTGCTACATCCTATCGGCATAGTTAGTGAAAACCAACTCTAAAAGTTCCAGAGGTTTTTTTCCCCCTAATTCAAAGAGCAAATAAGGTGGCGCAGTGGATAGAGTGCAGCACTGCAGGATACTTCTGCTGATCACTGACCACCAGTAGTTTGGCAGATCGAATCTCACCAGGCTCAAGGTTGACGTCCATCCTTCCGAGATGGGTAAAATGACAACCCGGATTATCAGGAGTAATATGCTGACTCTGTAAACTGCTTAGAGAGAGCTGTAAAGCACTATGAAGCGATATATAAGTCTAAGTGCTATTGATATTGCTAAATAATTCCTTCCCCAGATGCCCCCAGTTACATTGTCCAATGAAAGTAGCTGGCAGGCTGCTTGGTCACTCCTCTTCTCCTTCAATTGCCCCCTGTTGGGATGACCTTGGTTCCCACGAGAAAACTTTTTTGCTTTGACTGGTAGCCATTCTATCTACTTCCCCCTCTCTTCCCCCCTCTCAAAATTCGTGGCAACTATGAGGCAGCAAAAAAGCATGTTCCCTTCAGCGTTGACCATCACCCCTAGTCCTTCTTTTCCCTAGATTCCCTGGTCCTCGCTGGTTACGCCTGATTTCTTCAAACCTGCCATCTACCTAGACAGAAAAGTCTCTTGAAGCCACGTGTATCAGGGAAAACCTGATATGAGTCAGCTCTTTTTTTTCCACAGAAGTGGACAGTTGAGGTTGAGTTCCAGTCAAATAGCACAAGCCCTGGATGTGTTTCATCCTTCCAGCTGTCAGCCAGAGATGGTTAAGTCAACACAAATCGTTTTCCAGATCACACAGTCTCCTAACCTGTCATTTTCTAAATGACTTTATTATAGGCTTTGCTGAGCCCTTCAAGAGACGGGAAGAGCTATTCTCTTTCCTGCCTCTCCCCCGTAAATCGGGGAAACAGATTGCCTGCCAAGGGTGAAACTCTGCAAAGGAGACGAACGCTTGGCAGGAGGAAAGTAGAATGACGTGGGCTTTTGATATGAATGCAGGTAGTCCTCGGCTTACGGCCACCACTTTATTTATTTATTCTGTCATGGTATGTTGGAGGCGGTGGCCCTTTTGAGAGCAGTATGCAACGAAATTTCATTGGAATGTGTGCCGATGAGTGTGCATTCAAAGCGACAATCAAGTTATTCTTATTTTTCCAAAATTTACATGACTAAGTGAGGCAGTGGTTACGTGAATTTTGTTTCGTTTTATGACCTTTTGTGCCACAGTTGTTAAGTGAATCACTGCAGTCCAGAGGTGGTATTCATTCAGTTCTGACCGGTTCTGGTGAACTGGTAGCAGAAATTTTGAGTAGTTCGGAGAACCGGAAAATACCACCTCTGGCTGGCCCCGCCCCCATCTATTCTCTGCCTCCTGAGTCCTAGCTGATTGGAGTCCCAGCTGATCGGCTGGGTCTTCTTCTGTTGTCCTGCACAGGAGAATGGCGCTGGAAAACAGGTTAGTGAGGTGGAGAGGGAATGGGGATTTTACAGTATCCTTCCCCTGCCATGCCCACCAAGCCACGTCCACAGAAGTTGAAGTTCCAGTATCCTTGTTGTTATTAGTTGTGAAGTCATGTCCGACCCATTGCTACCCAATGGGCAATGTTCCTCCAGACCTTCCTGTCCTCTACCATCCTCTGGAGTCCATTTAAGCTCACTGCTTCCGTGACTCCATCCAGCCACCTCATTCTATGCTGTCCCCTTCTTCTTTTGCCTTCCATCTTTCCCAGCATGAGGCTCTTCTCCAGGGAGTCCTTTCTTCTCATTAGGTGGCCAAAGTATTTGAGTTACCTCTTCAGGATATGGCCTTCTAAAGAGCAGTCAGGGTTGATCTCCTCTAGGACTGACCGGTTTGATCGCCTTGCCGTCCAAGGGACTCACAGGAGTCTTCTCTAGTATCTCTAGTATAATAAAATGAAATTCAATGGTGAAAAGAGTAAGGTTCTACATTTAGGCAAGAAAAACGAAATGCACAGGTACAGTATAGGTGGTACCTTGCTCAACAGTAGTAACTGTGAAAGGGATCTTGGAGTCCTAGTGGACAACCATTTAAATATGAGCCAGCCGTGTGCAGCAGCTGCCAAAAAAGCCAACACAGTTCTAGGCTACATAAACAGAGGGATAGATAGAATCAAGATCACGTGAAGTGTTAATACCACTTTATAATGCCTTGGTAAGACCACACTTGCAATACTGCATTCAGTTTTGGTCATCACGATGAAGAAAAGATGTGGAGACTCTAGAAAGTGCAGAAAAGAGCAACAAAGAAGATTAGGCGACTGGAGGCTAAAACATATGAAGAATGGTTGCAGGAACTGGGTAGGTCTAGTTGAATGAAAAGAAGGACTAGGGGAGACATGATAGCAGCGTTCCAATATCTCAGGGGTTGCCACAAAGAAAAGGGAGTCAAACTATTCTCCAAAGCACCTGAGGGTAGAACAAGAAGCAATGGGTGGAAAATAATGAAGGAGAGAAGCAACTTAGAACTGAGGAGAAATTTCCTGACAGTGAGAAGAATTAATCAGTGGAACAACTTGCCTCCAGAAGTTGTTCCCAACACTGGAAGTCTTTAAGATGATGTTGGATAGCCATTTATCTGGAACGATATAGGGTTTCCTGCCTAGGCAGGGGGTTGGACTAGAAGACCTCCAAGGTCCCTTCCAACTCTGCTATTGTATTGTATTGTATTGTATTGTATCCTACAAAATTAAAATTATACAGTTTTTACATTTAGGGTGGGGAAGCTGCAAGTCAACATTTGGCCAAAAATTGTGCATTGAACGACCTCCAGGAATTATGCCAACAAAGCATGAATTAGGCTCTTTTGGAATTAATATTAATTTTGATTATGAGTTGCTTAAAATAAGCGATGGATGTCAGGCATTAAATTATTGTGATCTTAATAAATATGCAATGCGTTTTCCCCCTTTTTTTGCACCTTGCTTGCACACTCTGCATATAGCTGAAATATTTCCATTTTTCATCTCCGAGTGTGTGTTATTAAAATTAATAGTACGAGATCAATTATTTGACAAGTACATTTCAGAATCACTGGAACTGTACTGATGCTTGGAAAAATCAATCAGTCAAAAAAAAGAGAGAGAGATCTTAGAAGATTTCCCCCCCCACTTTCCAGAAGGATATTTCATTTTAATTAAGGTAGAATCTAACAAAAATGCTTTATAAAAGAGTTTCCCCACCTTTGAAGTCAATGGGATTTAGCACTGTGGTGGTCAGCTCCGAATCTAAACAGGCTGGAATGACTGAGACAAGAGAGAATCAGTGTTCGGGCACATAAAAGGCAACCATGGGGAAGTTGTGTTACATTTATGTTGTTTTTGTTGTTGTTGTTGTTGCTGTTGTTGTTGTTAGTTGCAAAGTCATGTCCAACTCATTGCGATCCCATGGACAACATTCCTCCAGAGCTTCTGTCCTCTACCATCCTCTGGAGTCCATTTAATCTCACGCCAGCTGCTTCGGTGACTCCATCCATCCACCTCATTCTCTGTCGTCCCCTTCTTCTTTTGCCCTCAATCTTTCCCAGCATGAGGCTCTTCTCCAGGGAGTCCTTCCTCCTCATTAGGTGGCCAAAGTACTTGAGTTTCCTCTTCAGGATCTGGCCTTCTAAAGAGTAGTCAGGGTTGATCTCCTCTGGGACTGATTGGTTTGATTGCCTTGCCGTCCAAGGGACTCACAGGAGTCTTCTCCAGCACCTATTTTTTGTGTTAAATTTATACTTACAGACAAAGAAATGAAGGGCAACTTGTATAGCTCTATTTCAAGCTATAGCTCTATACTAGTCTCCCCTTATTTCTTTGTTGGTAAATATAAATTTAACACACAACAGTTTGTCGTGAAAATGACTGCCTAATTAAGTTAGATACAGTTAAGCTTTGATTATTAGGGTTAAAATGTTATGATACAGGATATAGTCAAACAAAGGAGGGATAATGATGACAACCTATAAACATATATATGAGTATAATATAAGGAAACTAGATGATAATTGCTAACAGCGATTTGGAAAGGAGGATTAGAAAAGTCTGTTATTAAATATTATGGATGTTTAGCTAGAACATAAGGACATAAGGATTCAGTGTTATTGGAGGATTTTAGAAATATTAAATGAAATGCCAGTATGTGGTTATATATTAAATTTTGGTATATTTTATGATGAAGGATGTTTAAATAATTATAGTCAAATATAAATGGAGGTACAAGGGTAACATGTATAAATATTTGGGTTAAAATACTTGAGTTAATATTAATTATGTTTGATGACTGTGGAAGAGATGCACGAAAACCTTTTGTAACCAACTGATACACTTTCTACAATATGTAAGGAAGGAAGATTTTATGTGTTGTGCTTGTTTTGAAAAAAAATAAAATAAAATAAATATATATAAAAAACGACTGCCTGCGAAGGCTCCTGGATTGGGGATGAAAGGCAAAAGTGGAAGCAGTATGCTCCATCCCATATTTGGGTAGACCAGATTGCCCTGGGAAAAAAAAAAACTTATGGAAAAGTTGGTTTGCAATTCTTTTCCATTGCTGCAGAACCAGAAATGATGACTGCGAGTTGCAATTCCCTGAAGTTCTTTTAAAATCCAGGAAAAGCCCCTGATGCTGAGATCTGTACAGGGGGTCCTCGATTTAAAACCATTTGTTTAACAACCATTGATGTTGTAAGGAGATGACTACCATATTTTTCGGAGTATAAGATGCACCGGAGTATAAGACGCACCAAGATTTTGAAGAGGCGAATTAAAAAAAAAGTGTTTGCACTCTGCAGACTTCCCAAAAGCGGCCTGTTTTTTTGCAAAAACGGGCCCATTTTTCATCAAAAAAAGAGCATGCACAGCCTTTAGAAGGCTGGTAGAGTGCTCCTGGGGCTGGGGGGGGGGGAAATGAGCAAAACACAGCCCATTTTCCACTCATTTTTGCCCTCCCCAGCCCCCAGGAGCACTCTACCAGCCTCCTAAAGGCTATGCATGCTCATTTTTGCAAAGGGGGCAGGGTTTCAGGAGGCTAAAAATGTTGTATTCAGTGTATAAGATGCACCCATATTTTCACCCTCTTTTTTGGGGGGGGAAAGGTGCATCTTATACTACGAAAAATATGGTAGGCTACACTCAGAAGGAAGGGTCAAACGTGTCATCAGTCATGAGTCCCTTTGTGCCCAAAAGAGATCCAAATGCATCCCCAGGGATCATAAGCAAGGCAATTGGAATAATAAAGATGCTTCCAAAAACTAGTGTTTTGATTAAGAGTTACCCTAGCAGAATAACAGGGTTGGAAAGGACCTTGGAGATTAGAATTATGTATGAAATCATAACAGCGAAAATGTATAAGAGAAGAACAAAGCCACATGGATGGAAATGTGATATCCTTATATTTGTAAATACTGACTAGACCAATTGTAAATAAGCATGGTGGCTATACTATTTAACTTTATATTCTAGTATGTATGGCAAAGACATTGCCCGGACGGTTACACAGTGTCCAATGTTTTAATGTGTGTTTAATAAAAAAAATGTTTTAATAAAAAAAAGAGGAAAGGATCTTGGAGGTCTTCTAGTCCAACCCCCTGCTCAGGCAGGAAATACGTTTCAGACAAATGGTTGTCCAATCGCTTCTTAAAAACTTCCAGTGTTGGAGCATCCACAACTTCTAGAGGCAAGGCGTTCCACTGACTAATTGTTCTGTCAGAAATTTCCCCTTAGTTCTAGGATGCTTCTCTCCTTAATTAGTTTCCACCCATTGCTTATTGTCCTACCCTCAGGGGCCTTGGAAAATAGTTTGACTCTCTCTTCTTTGTGGCAGCCCCTCAAATATTGGAACGCTACTATCGTGTCTCCCCTAGTCCTTCTTTTCATTAAACTAGACATCCCCAGTTCCTGCAACCGTTCCTCATACGTTTTATCCTCCAGCCCTCTTTTTCTCTTTGCTGGTCTTCTCTGCACTCTTTCTAGAGTCTCAACCTCTACTTTACATTGTGGAGACCAAAACTGGATGCAGAATTCTGAGTGTGGTCTTACAAGGGGAAACACTTTCTGATTTTTCTTTATTCAGGAAAAGTTATATTTGGGAGTCTCCTTTGTTTGACTTATTGTTTGAGGTCTGATGTTATTTCTTTGCCAAAGTGCAAAACGAAGACATGTTCTGGTCCAAGGTCAGGAGGCAAGATTAGTAGAATTTTAGGCTCAGTAAATTTTCCCGCCAGTTGAATTCTGCCAGTCTATTGTGGACATGGCTAAAACCTGCACCCCTCGTCTCTTTTCCACGCAGTACTGATCACAAGTCAAATATAAACACATGGTTTTCTCCGCCGGTTTTCATTCTTTGCAAGAAGCACAGCGTCCAGAACGTTAGATTAAAAAGAATATTTTCTGTGCCTAATGAATATGCATGGATACACACTCAAAGGCACTTATATTAATTTGATATCAAAGGAAAGAGGAGAAATAGATCAACACCTGGGTACAGAAAGACTTTTTTTTTAAAAAAAAATTGCTTTATTTTATTTTAAGATGAATGCATCTGTCAGGCTCAAGAAACCAGAAGCCGGCATCAAGTTCAAAAACAATTCTGAGTTTATTCGGTACTTAAGAATAGGATCTACTAATGGCTAATGCAAATTAGCACCAGATAAGAATCAATGGACTTCCAGGAAGGCTGGACTTTAATGTTAGTATTTTTAATATAGTGGGTCTCTTTTAGATGTGTATGGACTCCAGACTAATGATGCATTAGGTGCCGCCCTCAGGCTGGTCATCTCCTACAACATCCCATTTTTTCTGATCCCTGAAAGATGTTTGAGGAATCTTGAGGAAGGCTACCATTGGCCGATACATGACTGTTACAAACTAGAAAGGAATTTCCTGTAGGCTTGTGCAAAATGACACCGCTATAGAGCAATACCGTTTTCAAGAGGCCACAATCCATGCCACAGTCATGTATTCATAAGAGAAACGAACTACTGCATTTGGTTGAAATGTATTCTGCTTTGTAGAGCCTTTCTTTCTTTCTTTCTTTCTTTCTTTCTTTCTTTCTTTCTTTCTTTCTTTCTTTTCTTTCTTTCTTCCCTCCCTCCCTCCCTCCCTTCTTTTCTTCCCTCCCTTCCTTTCTTTCTCTCCTTTCTTTCTTCTTTCTTTCTCTCTCTCTTCTTTCTCTTTCCTTCATTTCTCTTTCTTTCTCTCTCTGTTTTTCTTTTTTCCTTCCTTTCTCCCTTCTTCCTTCCTTCCTCATTTCTACCTCTCTCTCTCTTTCTCCTTTCTTTTATTTATTTATTTCTTCTTTCTCTTTTTTCTTTTTTCTCCTTCCTTCCTTCCTTCCTTCCTTCCTTCCTTCCTTCCTTCCTTCCTTCCTTTCTTCATTGCCTATCTCACTACGCAGAGTGTCTCTAGGCAGCTTACAATGTCATAAACACATAAATATTAAAGCATTAAAATTAACAGCAGTTAAATAAAGGTTAATTAAACCAACAGCATGGATGGTACAGAAGTGGACTTTTGTCTCTCATTAGCTTCTTAACCTTTTCGGTGTCTCTTTTGAATGGTGTGTAAGTGTGGTTTACCTCTATGTGTTTGTTGATGGCTGATTGGTCTGAATGCCAAGCTTCCAGAAAGTCCCTAACATTTTTGGATTTGGCTTGGTTTAGGATGCTCACATTCCCAGTTGAAACTATGGTCGAGTCTGTTCATTTCTTGTGAGATCAAGGTGTTTTTATTGTGTCTTCTGAGTCCTAATTGGTGTTTATGGATGTGCTCTGCTAGTCTTCTGAAACAATCAACATCTTCTTCAAAGGAACAAAATGCACAGGGGAAGAAGAAAAAACAACAGCATACTACCCTTCCTGGATATTCTCATTAGCAGAGGAAACAACAGCAAAATTAGAAATGAACATCTATCAAAACACACACACACACACACACACACACACACACACACACACACACACACACACAAATGGAGTGTTCCCCTACCAAAGTAGCAATCCAACCTCCCATAAGAGGAACATATGCATTTTACACCAAAAATACTAGATAATTCATATAAGCTTGGACATTCAGACAACTCAGCCATCAAAAGACTCATAGAGATAAACCACATTTGCACATCATTCAAAAGGACTGTAAAAAAAAAAAACCTAAGAAGGAAAGGAAAAAAAAAACCCAGAACATGTCCTTTCCAGCAGCCAACATCCAGATAAACAGGGAGTAACCCAGACAAACAGTAAAGCAGAAAACAATATCTTAATCAAGGAACTACCAAGGAGAGCACACAAACCCAACACTGGCAGGGTGAGCCACTGTATTAAAAATAGGGAACAACCCCGCATTCAGTAGTTTGATGATGTTACCTAGCTGGGTAATGAAATGTCTGCAAGCAAACAACCAAGCTTGGAGAATACCGTGGACTTCAACATTTCATTTTCTTCAGAAACTGCTCTTTCCTCAATAAACCAGTTCTTCCTCCAAGTCTTCCTTTCCTATTATTCTAGTAGCCTGTACCTTACATGGGGTTGCTTTAAATCCTGTCAGATGTAGCCTGTTTTTGTGTGGGGTTAATTCTCGGTGGTTTTTACAGCATAACACCTTCAGTGTGTTACAGTGTCCTTCGAAATGATGCCATAATCCAGAGCATTGACGGAACTTTCTGCCTGTCACAGACTTGAATGGTGGAACGCTGTCTCCAGACACCTTTTAACTGCAGTCTGCTGG
Organism: Thamnophis sirtalis; assembly: GCF_051295495.1. Taxonomy (NCBI): domain Eukaryota; kingdom Metazoa; phylum Chordata; class Lepidosauria; order Squamata; family Natricidae; genus Thamnophis; species Thamnophis sirtalis. Next base: position 88,709,755 of record NW_028261387.1, read on the forward strand.
CCTTCCTACCACAATTTCTGATGAAGACAATTGACGGGGGCTTCTGTAGATATGGTTCTCGTTGCTGCAATGAAGCAACTTCCTTCTTGAGCGTTTTCATATAATCAGGCCCACAGTGCCTGCTTTATCGGATCATCGTCCTGCAGATATCCATCACACAATACTTTGTGCATTTCCCCAGTGTTGGATCTCCAATCATACTTGCTTCGAAGTCTCCATATTCACCTGATTTAGCTAATTCCTGAAATGCGTTAACCAATGCATCCATACTCATTAGGGGCTTGTATTTTATGTGCAGATTTAAATAGTTCCATATAGGGGTGGGTTCCGGCAGGCACTACTGCCGGTTCGCTCAGAGGCGACAGAGTGCGCGCACTTGATGCGCACTGTACGTGCATGCACAGTGCAATAAAAATTGTTCTGTGCATGCACAGAAGCAAAAACAAGATGGTGGTGGTTATAGCGGCACCCGGAGAACCAATTCAGGGGCGTGGCAGCCTGGTTCCAGTGACCCAGGCCGCCAAACCACTACCGGTTCAGTCAAACCAATCCGAACCAGTAGGAACCCACCACTGGTCCCATCATTTCTCCAGGAAGGGGAAAATAAATTATCCACAGCAAATTTTAGAAGTGCTCCAAATCTCATGGTGTAGGCTATGTTTGCACAATGAAAGGTCTTCTGAATTTACAGCTAATGACAAATGACGTGTTATGGAACCACTTCAAACCGCATTGCTGTTCCAGCCCCAACACTTCTACAACTCCAGTAGTTGTGAAAGAGACTTCTGGCAGTCTTGGTATTTGCTTGTTAGCTCACAAGGAGTTTTAATTTGTTAATTTGTTTAATGTAATGTATTAATGTAGCCCTTTTGCCAGGGGTGTCAAACTCAAGGCCTGTCGGTTGGATCCGGCCCACAGGTTGCTTAGATCAAAACACCTTTTATTAGACGAATGTGAATTCCTCTCATTCACATTCAGGAACGGTCTGGTAAACAGTCTTTCAAAGGTATATTTATGACTACAGACCTTATCTAGCTTGGAAAGCTGCCTTGTAAATATTTCCCCAAATGCAGTGCTGTGCAAGGAAAGACTGGGCACAGAGTCTCTGAGATTCATGGACAGATCTTCACACTCCTGAAATGAATCTAATGACTGAACGAACGAGTTGTTTCCTGCAAAAGCCCACTCCCCTTTCACTCCTCTTTTATTCCCTATGGGAGGGGCCATTCACTGTCCACCTGTGGCCTTACTCCCAAGACGACCCTGATTTTTGAGTTGTTCTTTTCTTCTGGCAGCTCTGTGCATGCACACACTGGGAACAGGCTCCAGCTGTTCCTCTGCCTCACTGCTGTCTAGCTTCGAAGGCAGCACATAACTTCCAGATGGCCCTGGCCCCCATCTCTGCCTCAGACACAGAGCCCTCATCCGAGCCTTCCCTAAACTCGAAGACTGGCCCATGTTCCTCCCCAACCTCCTCACTGTCCGACTCTGCTGCCAGCTCTTCTGGCCGCTGGCAAGCCACAAGAAAATGCTGCTTCCCAGATTTCTCTTCACCTGGGCTAAGTTGTTGTTTATGAGGTAAACTGTCCATTGATTATCAACCTCACCACGCTCCTCTCACAGGGAATTTAATGAAATGGCTTGGAGAAATGGCCTCCCACCAGCATTTGTTTTTTTCTGGAAAAGAGGCATGAGTTAAACATTTCACAAGTCATTAAAGCTGTTCAGAAGCAAAATACATAACCACACAAAAATTAAAGTTTGGTGAACCTAGGCGTACTCATTAGAGGTAACCTCCGTGCCCATCACCCATTCCTAATTTTTTCTGTAGGATCTCCGTGAAGACTAGGCTTGAACAGAGCCGAGGTGAATGCAGCACTGCAGGCTACTTCAGCTGACTGCAGTTCTGCAGTTCGGCTGTTCAAATCTCACTGGCTCAAGGTTGACTCAGCCTTCCATCCTTCCGAGGTGGGTAAAATGAGGACCCGGATTGTTGGGGGCAATATGCTGACTCTGTAAACCCCTTAGAGAGGGCTAAAAGCCCTATGAAGCGGTATATAAGTCTAACTGCTATTGCTACTGGTAACTCTGTTACAGGTGTATCCAAAGGGTTTTGAAATGTTAAGCTATTGTTTGTTGTTAGGGATCTCGGTGTGAAGCTTCACAAACCAAGAAACACCTGTCGTGATTCTCCCAAACAGATGTCTCTATTGTTCCTCACCGATATAGAGAATCTTGTCAAACAAAAGCAAACTACCAACCTCATAAAGCATATACTCTTGAGCTATTAGGGAGGTGCTGTCTTCACCCTCTTTTTCCCCACACAATTATCTGAACTGAGTTGTCTCTTGTTCCTCTGGAAGGCAGCCCTTCCCTCCTGGGAATCCAGACTACATTCCATCACACTTGAGAAAATATATCATGGTTCAATATGGGATACATCTGCACCTGGAATGCAGATAGTGTTCTGACTGAGGCTTCCCAAGAGCATGAAACAAACTCCTGGCAAAAACCCCTTTTATTAATTTACTGTGAATTCTGCTCATTCACATCCAGCAAAGTCTTTCAAGGGAGGATTTACAGCCACAGACCTTCTCTGGCTTGGAGAGCTGACAAGCCGATATCTGCAAAACTTGGCAAGGAGTCTCAGAGAGTCATGAACCAATTAAGTGAACTAATTGTCTCCTGCAAACTCCACTCCCCTTTCGCTCCTCTTTTATTTCCTCTGGGAGGGGGCATTCACAGTCCACCTGTGTCCACTTGTGCTTTTATTTCTGAGTCAGCCTTTGTTCCTTAGCTGTTCCCTTCTCCTGGCAACTCTGCGCATGCACACATCGGGAACAGGCTCCAGCTGTTCTTCTGCCCCACTCTATCTCCAACTCTGAAGGCAGCTGATAACCGTTGGGCGGCCCTGGCCCCCTCTCTGCCTCCGACACAGAGCCCTCATCAGAGCCTTCCCCAGACTCCAGGACTGGCCCATGTTCCTCCCCAACCTCCTCACTGTCTGACTGTGCTGCCAGCCCTGATGGCCACTGGAGGGCCACAACAATTAGTGGAGGGCAGATCTCCTGGTCATTGGCCCAGGAGTCACCCAGCTGATTTTCATGGGAAAGGCAGGACTTGAATGGTCTCTTGCTTTCTAATCTGGCGCTTTAACCACCAGTTAGTTGTCAACCCCGAGTTGTTGTAGATTATCATTTTTACAACGTTGCAAACTGCCCAAAGTCACTTAACAGTGAGATAGGCGACCGACGCATTTAACAAATAAATATATTTTTTTAAAAATAGCAGAGCGTGGGAAGGAGCCTGATCTCCTGATTCTAAACACCAGCGAGGTATCTGAGATAAGCAAAAGGACGATAAACTGAGATGAACTTAGAGGTACTTCCGTCATGTCGGAACGAACATTCGGCACTAAGTGGACGGTCGAAGGGGCCTGAACCTCTGTCCAAGATTATCCTTCCATCACGATTACTGGGGGAAGGCTGAGTGACAAGGGAGTTGTTAAGTACCAAAAAGATTTTATGAGCGTGAAAACCGTAGCCAGTAATTCATTTGTAAGATGTAATATTAGGCCGTCATGCCGAGATGTGATGGCTCTTGCTGTCAGGCTTCCGAATTCTCCTCTCTAAATATAGGCCTCACTAGGCCTCTCTCTCACAGGGAATTTAATGAAATGGCTTCGAGAAACGGACTCCCACCAGGTGTTGTTTCCCAGGAAAAGAGACGTGAATTGAACAATTTCACAAGTCATTAAAGCTATTCAGATGCGAAAGGCAAATACAAAAATGAAAGGATGGGGGGCCCTGGGTACACTCGTTAGAGCTAAACCTTCTCCCCCTGAATATTTCCCCCCCCCCAATGATTTCACTTTGAGGAGCACTCTGGAACGTACTTGGGGTACAACAAGGACAGAGAGAGAGGGGAGAAGAGCAAGGAAGATCAAGCAAGAGCATCAGCAGAAATCTGTTCAGATTTTTTAAAAAAATCTGGGTTCAAGGATTTAGCAAGGCATTCAACAATCTGAAATCAAAATGGATGGAGCCATTCACAGTAGAATCCTAAAGTGAAAACTTAAGTCACTCACACCAGTTCAAATCTACAAGCTGCCTCCCTTCCTCCTCTCCCTCCCTTCCCCTTGTCTTCCCTGTTCTTCCTTCCCTCCTCCCTCCCTTTTCCTTACTCCTTTCTTCCTCTCCCTCTCCCACCCTCTTCCTTACTCCTTTCTTCCTCTCCCCTCCCTCCGTTCCTCCCTCCCTTCCCCTTCTCCTCCCTGTTCTTCTGTCCTCCCTTCCTCCTGCTTCCTTACTCCTTTCTTCCTCTCCCTCCCTTCCGCTTCTCCTCCCTGTTCTTCCTCCCTCCCTCTTCCTTGCTCCCTTCTTCCTCTCCCTTCCCTCCCTCTCTCTATTCCTCCCTCCCCTCCCTCTTCCTTGCTCCTTTCCTCTCCCCACTCCTCTACTCCTTACTCCCACCCTCTTCTTCCCATCCCTCCTTCCCCTCCCCTCATCCTCCCCTCTTCCTTACTCCTCTCCCCTTCTCTCGCCCCTCCCCTTTCCCTTTCTTTCCCTCCCCTTCCCTTCCCTTTTCCTTCCCACCATTCCCTCCCACCCAGTGGTGGGATTCAATTTTTTTTACTACTAGTTCTGTGGGCATAGCTTAGTGGGCATGGCAGGGGAGGGATACTGCAAAATCCCCATTCTCTCCCCACCCCACTAACCTGCTTTCCAGTTCTGTTCTCCTCTTCAGGGCAACAAAAGAAGATCGGCTGGGAGGCAGCAGGGGCGAGGCCAGCCTATTTGCCGAACTATTCAAAATTTCTACTACCGGTTCTCCAGAACCCATCAGAACTGGCTGAATACCACCCCCTTCCTTAGTCCTCTCCTCTTCTTTCCCTCCTTCCCTCCCCCTCCTTCCCTTCCTTCCCCACCCTTCCTTCCCCACCCTAGGCACAAGCCTGCCATTTTCAAAGATCCAAACACCTTGGGAATCAGTTCAAAACCTCAGATCATCATCAAACTTGTTCCAGTCTCCAAATGTTCTCAAATAAAGTCTTTTATGCTGAAATTCTTAACCTCCCCCTCTGATGGTGATCTCCAACTGCTGAAGCTGGATTACATAGGAATAATAGCCTCTTCCTCAATAGACTATCCTTCTTAAGATACCTTTACAGCAGAAGTTTCCAACTTTGTGGCAACTTTAGGACTTTAGCTCCCAGAATTCTCATGCTGGCTGTGGAATTCTGGGAATTGAAGTCCATGAATCTTAAAGTTGCCAAGGTCAGAGACTCCTGCTCTACAGACATCCTGATGCATTTTTTTTCCTACTCTGCTGTTTCATTTTCAAAGCGATGACATTGATATTCACGAAGACTTGAAAGACGAAGATCTAAATTAGCACTGGAGTCCCTAGATATGGCCATCAGGAGGTGTTACGGATCTCCATTCTCCTCTGGTGAGGATTCAGGAGATGTGGGTGAGCGGAGGCGGTCAGCCTATAACCTTGGAGTGTAAACTTGCATAGCTACAGGACTATTTCTATCTGATCAGGCTCTGTAAAGATTAACATGCATTGATTCTAAAATAAACAATTAAGACACAAAGAGAAGGTAGGCTGGGTCAAAATGCTGAATAGATCTCCCCCTTCAATGTTTTAAATCTACAATAAATACTTCCCAAAATTTAGCAAGGGTATAAGGGTGAGTGATGTGGGTGAAATCCAATCAATCAATCAATCAATCAATCAATCAATCAATCAATCAATCAGAATAAACTGCAAGGGACTTTGGAGGTCTTCTAATCCAACCCCCTGCTTAAGCAGGAGACCCAATTTCAGACAAGTGGCTGACCAATCTCTTCTTTGACCCAGCTTCTAGCAACCTAGCAGTTCGAAAGCATGTAAACATGCAAGTAGAAAAATAGGAACCACCTTTGGTGGGAAGGTAACAGCATGCTGTGCACCTTCGGCATCATGTGCTCATGTTGTCATGCCGGCCACATGACCACAGAGATGTCTTCGGACACCACTGGCTCTTTGGCTTTGAAATGGAGATGAGCACTGCCCCCTAGAGTCAGGAATGACTAGCACATATGTGCAAAGGGAACCTTTACCTTTACCTAAAATATTTCATTCTTCTAGGAGGGGTGGGTGAATATTAACTGCCTAGAGCACCGGTGGAGATCCGATAGGTCCGTACCGAACCGAGCATTGTTGACAGCCTGCACCAAGGAGTATATTTGGGCACTGAGAACTGCCAAAAGATCACACATTGCCTCCTTGGTAGCGTCCGCCGAGTCTCGCCCAGCCACCCTGTTTGGGATAACCCGCTCCCTCCTAAATAGGAGGGAGACGGGGAACCCCATACAGGGAAGGGCTGAGGAATATAGTCAGTTCTTGGCGGACAAAATTGCTCGGTTTCGATCGGAACTGGACTCCACCCCTGCAGATCCAGCCGGGACACAGGGGAATAACTTGGTAGACCATCTCTGGGTTGAGTTTCAGGATGTTGCCTCTGGGGATGTGGACAAGGCTATGCGAGCTGTAAGTTCCTCCACCTGTATACTGGACCCGTGTCCCTCTTGGCTGACTGCCAACAGCAGAGAGGTGACACGAGGCTGGATCCAGGCGGTTGTCACCGCCTCTCTTCGGGAGGGACACCTCCCCACCGCACTTAAGGCGGCAGTGGTGAGGCCCCTCCTGAAGAAACCGTCCTTGGATCCAGCAGTTCTTAACAACTATCGTCCAGTCTCCAACCTCCCCTTTCTGGGGAAGGTTGTTGAGAAGGTGGTGGCCTTACAGCTTCAGCGTACCTTGGAGGAAGCTAACTATCTTGACCCCTTCCAGTCTGGCTTCAGGCCCGGTTACAGCACTGAAACCGCTTTGGTCGCATTGACCGATGATCTCTGGAGAGCCAGAGATGGAGGCTATGCGTCCATCCTGGTTCTCCTTGACCTCTCAGCGGCTTTCGATACCATCGACCATGGTATCCTTCTGCGACGACTGCGGGAGGTGGGGGTGGGCGGCACTGTTTTACAGTGGTTCTCCTCCTACCTCTCGGACAGGTCGCAGTCGGTGTTGGTGGGGAGGGAGAGATCGTCCCCGAGGCCCCTAACCTATGGGGTGCCGCAGGGTTCGGTTCTGTCCCCCCTGCTATTTAACATATACATGAAACCGCTGGGCGAGATCATTCGGAGGCACGGGATTAACTACCATCAATATGCGGACGATACGCAGTTGTATCTGTCCGCCCCGTGCCAACTCAATGAAGCGGTGGACGTGATGAACTGGGGCCTTGAGGCTGTTAAAGACTGGATGAGAGCTAACAAACTGGTACTCAACCCGGAAAAGACCGAGTGGCTGTTGTGTTTTCCTCCCAAAAATTTGGTTAACGTTCCATCAATCAGGCTGGGGGGGCAAAATTTATTCCCCTCAGATAGGGTCCGCAACTTGGGAGTCCTCCTGGATCCACAGCTGAGTTTTGACCACCATCTGTCGGCTGTGACCAGGGGGGCATTTGCCCAGGTTCGCCTGGTGCGCCAGTTGCGGCCCTACCTGAACCGGGAGGCTCTCACAACAGTCACTCGAGCCCTTGTGATCTCTAGGCTGGAATACTGCAATGTGCTCTACATGGGGCTGCCCTTGAAGAGCATCCGGCGACTTCAGCTAGTCCAGAACGCGGCCGCGCGAGTGATCATGGGCGCACCACGGTTCGCCCATATAACACCAATCCTCCGTGAGCTGCGCTGGCTACCTGTTGATCGTCGGGTGCACTTCAAGGTCTTACTTACCACCTATAAAGCGCTCCATGGTAGTGGATCTGACTATTTGAGAGACCGCCTCCTGCCAATTACCTCCCTGCGTCCCATCAGATCGCACAGAGTAGGCCTCCTCCGAATTCCATCCGCCAGTCAGTGCCGACTGGCGACTACGCGGAGGAGAGCCTTCTCAGTTGCAGCTCCGACATTATGGAACAACCTCCCCGTGGAGATTCGTACCCTCACCACAGTCCAGGCCTTCCGCACAGCCCTCAAGAACTGGCTATCCCGTCAGGCCTGGGGATAGGATTACTCTCACCCCGCCCGAATGTTGAGTGAATGTTGTGTTTTTATGACCAATTTCCTTTAATCACGATTTTTTTTTCTTTTTAAGTTTTGTCTTGCACCCCCTTCCCTTTATTGCTGTAAGCCGCCCTGAGTCCCCTCAGGGAAAAGGGCGGCATATAAATTTGCAATAAAACTAAACTAAAAAAAAAAAAACTTTCTACACTGGAAGACTGTTATCAGGTCACCCCTAGAATAGAATAACAGAGTTGGAAGGGACCTTGGAGGTCTTCTAGTCCAACCCCGTGCCTAGTCAAGAAACCCTATACCATTTCAGACACATGGTTGTCCAATCTCTTCTTAAAAACTTCCAGTGTTGGAGCATTCACAACTTCTGGATGGAAGTTGTTCTACTGATTAATTGTTCTCACTTTCAGGAAATTTCTCCTCAGTTCTAAGTTGCTTCTCTCCTTGATTTGTTTCCATCCACTGCTTCTTGTTCTACCATCAGGTGCTTTGGAGAATAGTTTGACTCCCTCTTCTTTGTGGCAGCCCCTGAGATATTGGAAGACTGCTGTCATCTCTCCCCTAGTCCTTCTTTTCTCTGGACTAGCCACACCCAATTCCTGCAACTTTTCTTCATATGTTTTTAGTCTCCAGGCCACTTCCATTTCTTCCCAATTCCCCAACGGGGGCTCCTAAAACGTGCACACAGAGCAAACAAATGGATTGTGAAACATCTCCTAACCTTCAGAGGAGTCTCCTGACTTTCAACTTTTAAATACCTCTCCAAGTAAACATCATCAGAGCCTCTGCTGCCGCAGTATATTCTAATCCTGTAAGCCAGTGGTTCCCAAACTTGGCAACTTTAAGACCTGTGGACTTCAACTCCCAGAATTCTCCAGCCAGCAGAGCTGGCTGGAGAATTCTGGGAGTTGAAGTCCACAAGTCTTAAAGTTGCCAAGTTTGGGAACCACCGCTGTAAGCATTGCTCACCGTTGCCCAGGCTATCCCCGTAAAACGCTTCCACAGAGAAGTACATTTATTGAAGTCCTAATGGAATTAGACTACTCTCACCAAGAAGCCAGATGGTGGGTCCCCCCCCCCTTCTACCTCATTTCTTTTCTTTTTCTTTTTTTAAATTTTTTAAAAAAGGTTATTGGTTAATGCAATCTAGTGTTTTAAAAGTTTTCAGGAGAAATGAAAAGTGGGAGATGTAGCTTGTTAACACCCTGGTCTTAATTTTTCCCCCCTTCTTTTCCTTCCTGTGGGTTCAGACCTGTCCTGATGAGTTTGTTCTCCTGCGTTGTGCCCATGAGCTGGTGAAGTGGTTGTTTTGTTTCCCCAATGTACAGGTCTGCATATGTCTTGCAGTGCATATACCACATGACACCGTTTGGGCCCCGGTGTTTTGTCCTTTGCGTGGAAAAAAAAACCTTTGAGGCTATCATGATCTGGATAATTTGAGAATCTCCATAGGCATCTAAAAGGAATTGATTTTGATTTGAACTGTAATGTTGATACGATATCTTTGAAAGCTTAATCTTATATGAGTGTCAAGATTTCATTTTATTTATATGTATCCCACTCACAAAAATATGCTAGCTTCTGAATGCTTTGGGCATGTTCTTTGACAATCTAAGAATGGCTATTGTTATGCAGTTTTCCTGCTCAAACCACGTTAGAAGAAAATATGTATTATGTGGCACGAATTATAATCAAAAGAACATTTGAACATTTTACCCAACATTGTTTCAGCTAATAACACTTAGCTTTTATTTAACTGCAAGTACAAGTAGTTTTATGGTATGATTGCAGTAATTTTACAATCAGATAAGACAGTATTATTATCCGCACATAATGGATGGTAAAGAGAGGGGAGGATGGGAGGAAGAATAATTTGCTTTACAGAAATATTAAAAGATAATGGCAACCTTGATTATACCAACTGGATGTAGGGGTTGAGGGCACCAGGCTAGAAACTGGCAGACCGTGAGTTCTAGTCTTGCTTTATGCACAAAATCAGCTCGGTGATCTTGGGCCAATCTCTCTTTCTCTCACACACAAACTCTGTCTCTCTCTCTCTGTCTCTCTGTCTCTCTCTCTGACACACTCTCTCTCTCTCTCTCTCTCTCTCTCTCTCTCTCTCTCTGTCTCTCTCTGTCTCTCTCTGTCTCAGGAAGCAGTGGAAAACCTGAAATCTTGCCAAGAAAACTGCATGGACTTCTCCAGGAGGTGATCAGGACTCAAAATGGAGGAGGAGGAGGAGGAGGAAGAGGAGGAGGAGGAGGAGGAGGAGGAGGAAAGAAGGTGTAGAAGGAAGAAAGGAGGAGGAGGAAAGGAGGAGGAAAGGAGTGGGAGGAGAGTGGGAGGAGGAGGAGGAAAGAAGGAGGGGGAGGAGGAGGAAAGAAGGAAGAGGAGGAAAGAAGGAGGAGGAGGAGGTGAAAGGAGGAGGAGGAAGGACTTGAACCTGTGCTTTCTTTCACCTTTAAGTCCCTTGCATGCAGTAAGAGCCGAGGTGGCGCAGTGGTTAGGGTGCAGTACTGCAGGCCACTTCAGCTGACTGTTATCTGCAGTTCAGCGGTTCAAATCTCACCAGCTCAAGGTTGACTCAGCCTTCCATCCTTCTGAGGTGGATGAAATGAGGACCCAGACTGTGGGGGCAATAGGCTGACTCTGTAAACCGCTTAGAGAGGGCTGAAGGCCCTATGAAGCGGTATATAAGTCTAACTGCTATTGCTATTGCTATTGCTATGCTAGAGTATATTCTCCATCAAAGATTATCTCCTATCAGCATATATTTTAAAAGAATGTACACAAATTCCAGAGAAAGCAGCATTTGCATTCATGCAAATTTGACTGCCAGATTCATCCTTGGAAAGCCGTCTCCCTTCCTCTTGTAGTCACTCTTAGCTCCCCTCTATATCATGGTTGGAGAAGGTAACATTTTGGTGGCTGGAGAAAATGATTTTATTTTTTTTTATTTTTTTTTGAGTGTGGAAGCTACGCAGAGGATTATTGATGGTGATGAAGAAGAAAACGAAAAGAATCAAAATTGTGTTCCGCACAGCAAAAAGGCAGAATCAGAGGACTATTCTTTGCTACTCTATTCCTTTTCACATGCCACTTACTTGAAGTACAACTTTCTGGGTGTTTTCTATATCAAAATGGCAATGAACTTCTATTGATGGCAAATGAACTGTTAAAGCTTGTTAGAGTTATTTGGAGGTGTGTGTGTGTGTGTGTGTTTGTTTCTGTGTTTGTGTGTGGGGGTTTCCCCTCCTCAAATAAGAACTTTGGGTCTTTGCTAAAACATATTGATAACATCCATATTTATAGGCACCCTGCCGGTCTCTGCTGGAGGTGAGTCTAATGGCAGGAAAGAAAGCTTAACCTTTTAGGTAGCTTAACCTTAATGGAAGGGGAGAAATTCCTGAAAAAAGAGGTAACTGGGAAGAGGATGAATGAGAAAAGCCCCGTAGGTTTAAGTTTAGTTGAAAGACAGTTGCTAAGTGAGATGTCAACTCGCAAAGCATCCCTGGCCTGCTCTCGAGTTGCCATAGGAAAGGAGCGGTGGGAAACCGAGGAAGCGACACAGCAGTCGCACACAGAAGCGCATTCCACGCATATCTTTCTCAAGGCTGTATCCCAGGTTACCTGCAGCAGTCGGAGGGATGTGATTTCTACAGCCCGAGAAAGTGCTCTGTTGGAGAAGGTGATTGTGAGGGTGGAAACAGGGTCATAATTGGGCTGTAAATTATGTGGGGTCAGAGTTGGCTTCATTTGGGTAGGTGCTGACATGTTGCTCCTAATAAATAACAATATTGCTTTTGAAGTTTGGCTCGAGGCTCATGATTTAATTAGGGCAACCATTGGAACCCTGATGTACATTTTACTCCATTTTATTACCGTTCTTGCCTCAGTTGTTAAATGAATCCCTGTAGTTGTTAAGTTAGTAACAGGGTTGTTGAGTGAATCATGGCTTCCACATTGATTTTGCTTGTCAGAAGGTCACAAAGGTTGATCAGAGGACGCAGGCACACTGCAACCGTCATAAATATAAGCCAGTTATCCAGGATCTGAATATTGATCACATGACCATGGGGATACTGTAATGGTCATAAATATGAAAAATGATTATAAGTCTTTCTTTTAGTGCCTTTGAACTCACTGACTGGAGAAGATCCTAATGCTGGGAATGATCAAAGCGGCCAGTCCTCGGGGAGATCAACCCTGACTGTACTTTAGAAGGCCAGATCCTGAAGATGAAACTCAAAGACTTTGGCCACCTAATGAGAAGGAAGGACTCACTGGAGAAGAGCCTCATGCTGGGAAAGATTGAGGGCAAAAGAAGAAGGAAGGCAGAGAATGAGGTGGCGGGATGGAGTCACCGAAGCAGTCGGCATGAGCTTAAATGGACTCCAGAGGATGGTAGAGGACAGGAAGGCCTGGAAGAATATTGTCCATGGGGTCGCGATGGGTCGGACATGACTTTGCAACTAACAACAACAGCAACTTTGTATAGACACTAACTGAAAGTTGAGGACTATGTGTACTCGGTACCTGGCTCAATAGTAGTAACTGTGAGAGGGATCTTAGAGTCCTATTGGACAGTCACTTAAATATGAGCCAGCAGTGTGCTGCAGCTGTCAAAAAAGCCAACACAGTCCTAGACTGCATCAACAGAGGAGGGATAGACTCAAGATGACGTTAATACCACTTTATAATGCGTTCACCACTTTATAATGGCAAGGCCATACTTGGAATATTGCATCCAGTGTTGGTCACCACAATGTAAAAAAAGATGTTGAGACTTGGGAAAAAATGCAGAGAAAAGCAATAAAGATGATTAGGGGACTGTAGCAGGGGTGGGTTTCAACCGGTTCGCGGCGGTCCCTGCGATCCGGTTGGTCGCCGAACCCAGAAGTAAGTAACTTCCGGGAACGGCGAAGGCCCCTCCCCGCGCCTGCGCGCCCGCGCCTGCTCCTTACCTGGTTTTGCCGAATTCTGTGCTTCCACGCATGCGCAGGATGCATACAGCGCCTGCGCGATCCTCCAGGAGCAGCTGGAGCATCGCACAGAGACTAGTACGCACGCGCACGCCGCGCGCATGCGCAAGGACGCCGCCGGCCTCGTTCCAACCGAACCAGTTGGAACGGGGCGAGAAACCCACCCCTGGACTGTAGGCTAAAACATATGAAGAAGGGTTGAAGAAACTGGCTAATCTAGTGAAGAGATGGACAAGGGGAGACATGATAGCAGAGTTCCAATATCTCAGGGGTTGCCACAAAGAAAAGGGAGTCAAGCTATTCTCCAAAGCACCTGAAGGCAGGCAAGAAGCAATCGGTGGAAACTAATCAACGAGAGAAGCAACCTACAACTAAGAAGAAATTTCCTGACAGTGAGAAAAAAATAACCAATGGAACACAACCTGCCTCTCAACGTTGTGAATGCTCCAACACTGGAAGTTTTTAAGAAGAGATTGGACAATCGTTTGTCTGAAATGGTATAGGGTTTCCAGCTTGAGCAGAGGGTTAGACCAGAAGACCTCCCAGGTCCCTTCCAACAGTGTTATTCTGTATAGTCAAATGAAAATGATTTAAATGGGTTGATATCTTCATGAACCTAAAGAATGTCATCCAGGGATACTGAAGAGAGGAAGTCTATTAGCTATTATTGGAGAAGTGATAAAGTGCTAAGAGAACTAGGGGAAAACAAATGTTTCCCCTATCTCCCCCCCCCAAAAAAAAAAGGGAGGGAGAGAAGGAATTGCTTTCATAGAGGAAGACTCTTGACAATGAACATAAAGGATAAAGAGGAATTGGAGTACTTCAAAACGTGGGGAAGATTTTATGATTGGCTAGAAAAAGCAAGCTAGAAAAGAAAGTAGGGAGAAGATACCCAGATGACGCACTATTAAATGGCAAAGTGGGGGGAAGAAGGGGAAAACAGAAAAGAAAATATTAAATATATAAGTATATATTCAAGAACGAGATATAAAGAGGGGAAACATAACTAGGGTAGACTAGCGAAGGTAAGAGAATAAGAAATGATACTAAATTATATTTGGGTTGGAAACATAAACTGAGTTTTAAAATATACACCAACAATAATAGAAAAAGAAAGGGAGAGAGAGGAAGAGAGGAGGAGAGAATGAAAGGAAGACGGGGAAAGAAGAAAGAGGTAAGGAGAGGAGGGTGGAAGGGAGAGAAAGAGGAGGAGAGAGGGTAGGAAGGGAAAGAAGAAGAGTAGGAGAAAGGGAAGGGAAGAAGGAAGGAGATTGAGAGGAGGAAGTAAGGGAGAGAAAGAGAAGGTGGGAGGATAGGAAGGGGAAGAGGAAGAGTAGGAGTAGGCGAAAGGTAAGGAAAGAAGGAAGGGGAAGGAGAGGAGGAAGGAAGAAAGTAGAAAGGGAGGGAGGGATAAAAGAAAGGGAAAACAAGGAGGTATTACAAAAGAAGGAAGGGATGGTAAATAAAGCAACCCAAAATGCACATTATCTTATTGTGAAATAATAAATGTATAAGAATCATAAATGTAAAGAGGAATAACAATTATGTGAATGTATACTTAAAATGGTATGTAAGAGAATAAAAAAATAAACAAAAATGTTTTGGGGAAAAAAGTGGACGACTCTAGAGACTAACTGGACTCAACCTTCTAAAGTGAAGACCCTAAGTAAATTGTTCAGCCTTGAAAAAAAGATGACCGAAGGGGAATATAATAGCATTCTTCAATAGTTGAAGAGGATGTTTCATTGAAAGGTCAAACTCTATTCTTGATGGAAGAGATTTAAGTTACAGGAAGGACTGTGAAGGAATGATTCCCAAGAGTGACAACAGTTTAACCATGGAGCTAATCAACGGTAGAGATGGGGACTTCCTTGAAAAGTCCCAGAAGTGGTATTCAGCTGGTTCTCTCCAGTTCGAGCGAACCAGTAGTTGCGGCTGCGGGAGGCTCCACCCTTCCACCCCGATGTAATATGTGAGCACTGCGTATGCGCTGAAGGTTGTGTGCTTGCGCAGGCACAGCACACATGATCACATTTGAAAACTGGTAGGAAAGTGAATCCATCCATCTATCTCTATCATCTATCTAGCTATCATCTCTCTCTCTCTCTCTCTCTCTCCTCTCTCTCTCCCTTCCTCCCTACCTATCATCCATCCATCCATCCATCCATCCATCAATCCATCCATCCACCCACGCACCCACATACCCACCTACTTACCTACTTACCTACTTCCTACTGACCTACCTACCATTCCCTGATTCAGCCAAGGCAGGTGGAGGCTCTGGGGCAAGGCCGGAGCCAGGGAATGGCATATTCCCTGACCTGGCCGAGGCGAGCAGTGAGCGGGCAGAGGCTCTGAGGCAAGGCCAGAGCCAGGGAATGGCTTGTCCCTGGGCGGAGGGCGAGCAGGAGGCATGCTTATCTTTCGTGAGCAGAGCAGGCGAGGCACAGAGATTAGGTGGACAACATGGCGGTTCTCTGAACTGCGCAAAATCATAACAACCAGTTGGCCGAAATTGATCCAAACCGGCTGAATCCCACTCCTGACTGAGCCCCTGAAAGGGCTGTTAGACTGACCAATAACAGAAAAGGAGCCATTTATAATTTCAAAGGAATATAAGACCACGGAAATTTAAGATCAGAAATGTGAGCTTTTTCTCACCGCTACCAGCCACAACAGAAATAAGCCTAATCACCGATATACTCTCGATCCATGTTTTAAAGAAAGTGTAATGATGAATTACTGGTGATATCCAAGGGGATAAGACGAGAGGGCGGTATTGTTATTTATCTGCCATTTCTTTCTTAAAGATTAGATTGATCTTCTTCAATCTGAAGCCCTCCAGATGTTCTGAACTTCACCTGCCATATCTTCTACCCGACACAAATCAAAAATCCAGCCCATTGGGAGAGAGATATACTGAGGAAGGCTGCTGTAGACTTTTTAATATAGTGAAATAAGAGAGGAGAATTAAAGATTAAGTGGGAAAGCTAGAGCTAAGATACACAGCCAGAAATAATTAGAAACTTGAAGACTGGAAATATTTTTTTCCCCAATAACGGCACGAAGGCTGAGTTGCAGAAACAACAGGAAAAAATTCACTGCTTAAGCAGCAAAGTTCAAAAGAAGTTAGGAAGACCAAGTCCGTTACTTTAATTTTACTTCAAGAAATGGGGGATGGAATGGGGTGAAGTAGAGAAAGGAGGACCGATGAAATTAAAAAAAACACGAATTGATAGACAAAGTTTTCAGTGGGCCCACTTTAATTATCTGTGATTTTTATTTATTTTTTTCCTCTACTGTTAAACCATTTAGCAAAATAAGGAAGGAAGGAAGGAAGGAAGGAAGGAAGGAAGGAAGGAAGGAAGGAAAGAAAGAAAGAAAGAAAGAAAGAAAGAAAGAAAGAAAGAAAGAAAGAAAGAGTTTTGAGTTTTAGAGTTTTATTTCATTTGTATGCCGCCCTTTTCCCTAAGGGGACTCAGGGCGGCTCACAACTCAAACAAGGGAAGGGGGAATACAGACCGTTGACAACAACACAAAACAATACATAATTAAAAACGCAACAATCATACCATTCGAGATAGGGGCAACGATTCTTTAGTCCCAGGCCTGTCGGAACAGCCAGGTTTTAAGGGCTATGCGGAAGGCCTGGAGGGTGGTGAGGGTGCGAATCTCCACGGGGAGTTCGTTCCAGAGGGTCGGAGCAGCAACAGAGAAGGCTCTCCTCCGGGTAGTCGCCAGTCGACACTGGCCAGCGGATGGAATTCGGAGGAGGCCTAGTCTGTGTGATCTAATCAGTCTGGTGGAGGTAATTGGCAGCAGGCGGTCTCTCAAGGGAGAGAAAGTGAAAGAAAGAAAGAAAGAAAGAAAGAAAGAAAGAAAGAAAGAAAGAAAGAAAGAAAGAAAGAAGAAAGAAAAAGAACCGATTGTAGGAGATGATGAGGCTAACGCCAAGGGAGGAATCAAACACATCATCAGTCATGAATCCCTGCGCACGCATAACAGTTTGAAGTCCAGTCCACCTTGAATTCCATTTGTGACCCCTGCTAATTTCCCTTGGCTGTTAGTAGTTCAGATTCTTGTACCACTGCAGGATTTTCACAGGTGTAAGAAGCAATATCTAAACATTTCATAAATACAGGTAGTCCTCGACTTACAACAGTTCATTCTGTGACCGCTCAAAGTTACAACGAAAAATGTGACTTATAACTGTTTTTCACAGTTACGAACTTTGCAGCATCCCCATGATCCTGTGACCAAAATTCAGGTGCTTGGCAACTGGTTCATATTTATGACCGTTGCTACGTCCCAAAGTCATGTGATCCCCTTTTGGGACCTTCTCACCAGCAAAGACAATGGGGAATCCCGATTCACTTAACAACCAGGTGACTAACTGATCAACTGTAGTGATTCATTTAACAACCGTGGCAAGAAAGGTTGTAAAATGGGGCAAAATTCACTTTGGATAGATAAAAGATAGACAGAATTCTTTATTGGCCAAGTGTGATTGGACACACAAGGAATTTGCTTTGGTGCATAATATGCTGTCAGGGTACATAAGGAGAATAAAATACATTCCTCAAGAATCATAAGTGTTAGGAAAGCTCCCCGTTGGGAGAGCGAGTACATTCAGCGAAGCATTGTGAGAGTTGTGTTGGAGAACACACAAACCAGCATACAGAGACACTGCAGTTTAAATAGGCTTTTACTTTCGTGGAAATAGAGGTATCAGAGTCCATCAAACAGTCCAAGTCATACATGGATAAGACAGTCAATCATCAATGTCTTTCAGTTAAGGGATTAACCAAATAACATAGTCCAGTATCATATAATCAGTTCGGTACACAAAGTTTGCTAACAGTTGCAAAACTTACAATAGCTCATGGCACTTTTTAACAGCCAGCTTCCAAAACACTCAGATCAGATCAGCCCAGCATCTAACAAACAGAGAGCTAACAGTCATTCTGGCTTCCTCTTATGGCCGATTGAGGAAAACAGCACCCAATCATTTTACAATATAGCTTAAAGAAACAGGTACAACATTGTTACATGATTCATATATTGCCAACCCAACCGTTATATTCCTAATAATAAGAAACAACACTTAGTGATAGTCATAGGTTACTACAAGCTATCAAATCATACTAGGAAACAAATAAAACAATATAAATTGAAAGATATAAGCAAAATGCTTAAAGTCATAAGTGGGGAGAGATAGGTACTAGGAAGGAAGAGAAGAATAATAGTAATACAGTATTTGTAAATTATTGACAGTGTTTTCGGAATTAGTTGCTAAGCAGACGGATGGCATTTGGGAAAAAAAACATCCTTGTGTCGTGTTGTTCTGGTGTGCAGTGCTCTATAGCGTCGCTTTGAGGGCAGAAGTTGAAACAATTTATGTTCAGGATGCGAGGGACATGCAGATATTTTCACAGCCCTCTTTTTGACTGGTGCAGTATATAGGTCCTCGATGGAAGACAGGTTAGTAGCCATTGTTTTTTCTGCAGTTCTAATTATCCTCTGAAGTCTGTTTCTGTCTTGTTGGGTTGCAGAGCCAAACCAGACAGTTATGGAGGCACAGATGACAGAGTCAATAATTCCTCTGTAGAACAAAAATTTCACTTGACAACTGACGTAAGTCGAGGAGTACCTGAAACAACACAATTATACTCTGGATAAGATGCAATCTGGTGCAGCGGTTAAGGCACCAGGCTAGAAACTAGGAGGAGTTTTAGTCCTCCATTAGGCATGAAATAAAGAGCCTCTTGAGGCAGATGGAGAGTGCAAAAGTTGGCTTGAAACTCAACATTAAGATAACTAATATCGTGGCATCCGGCCCTCTCAATTCCTGGCAAATAGATGGGAAAGAAATGGAGGTAGTGACAGATTTTATTTTCCTGGGCTCCAAGATCACCGCAGATGGGGACTGCAGCCAAGAAATTAAAAGACGCTTGCTCCTGGGGGTGGGGGAAGCTACGGCAAATCTAGACAGCATACTAAAAAGCGGAGACATCACCCTGCCCACAAAAGTGTGTCTAGTCAAGGCTATGATTTTCCCAGTTGCAATAGATGGCTGTGAAAGTTGGACCATAAGGAAGGCTGAATGCCAAAGAATGGAGTCCTTTGAACTATAGTGCTGGAGAAGACTCCTGCATTGAGTCCCTTGGGCTTCAAGGCCATTAAACTGGTCAAATCCTAGAGGAGATCAACCCTGACTGCTCTTTAGAAGGCCATATCCTGAAGAGGAGACTCCAATACTTTGGCCACCTAATGAGAAGGAAGGACTCCCTGGAGAAGAGCCTCATGCTGGGAAAGATTGAGGGCAAAAGAAGAAGGGGAAGGCAGAGAATGAGGTGGCTGGATGGAGTCACCGAAGCAGTCGGCATGAGCTTAAATAAACTCCAGAGGATGCTAGAGGACAGGAAGGCCTGGAGGAACGTTGTCCATGGGGTCGCAATGGGTCGGACATGACTTTGCAACTAACAGCAACAGGCATGAATTCAGCTCGGTGTCCTTGGGCCAATCCTTCTCTGTAAGCCCTGGGAAAAATGCCAGAGCAACCCAGTTCTGAAAATGTTGCCAAGAAAACTGCAGGAAATAGTCCAGTCAGTTGCCAGGGGTCAACACTGATTCAAAGACATTGTTGCTGTCGTCATTATCATCATCATCATCATCTAGATCAGTGTTTCTCAACCTTGGCGACTTTAAGTCCTGTGGACTTCAAGTCGCCAAGGTTGAGAAACACTGATCTTGATGGACTTCCCTTTCATCGTTCGGATACCTTCCACGGATCCGATGATCTTGCCCCTCAAGAACTGTTGACATCCGGCCACAAAAGTTTAGCTGTCCTGTTTTTGGCAACCTTTCAGAGGACTGTTGGTTTCGCTTGTAGAGAGTTTGTTTTACGTCAGCTCTTGGCTGTTAGGCAAAAGCCTGGCCACCACTTTTTATTGGCAGAAAAACCGAGTTGAGACAATGCAGTTTAATCTTCAGAAAGAGGGTCATTAAAATGATGCATCTTTCGGCGAGGAAAGCATTTTTAAACTGGCTAATTGCATCGGACAAAAATCCGTCGGCAAAAAGTAATTATTTTAGAATTTGCAGCCCTCCGCCAGCTGCAGAGCACCAAATGCACCTTTCCTAATCCCAGAGGTCAGCTGCCTTTACCTCGGTATTGGGATTCTTGAAACTTATTCGCGGCTGTGGAGGTAATAGGGAAGGGACTTGCAGTTTAATAAAGGGAATCTATTACTTATTTTGATAATGGCACTCATCTGTAATGCTGTCATTCTTATTCCCCATTCCTGCAACAACTTGGCGTTAGGGAAAAAAAAGTTAATAAACAAAAATCTCTTTACCTTTCTGCCTCATCAGTCAAAATTGCCATTTTGATTTGTCAAGTAGATAATAGTTAACAAATTAATATTCTTATTAAACCAATTAAAGCTTATGGTACTTGTCATCATACTAAGGTGAATTATAAGAAGGAGCAGGAGGAGGGTGGAGGGATGGACGGATGAAAGAAGGGAGGGATGGATGAAGAGAAAAGAAAGAAAGGAAGGAAGGATTCAAGAAAGCTATTTACTTTGGTGATCTGTATACTAATAAAACTCTCGTCATGACTTTTAATTGAATGAAATGGTGCATGGCAGGGCAACCATTTTTCAATCAAGGCCTCTCAAGTTGGCAAACCTACAGAATAGGTCCAAAATCTGAGGCCCATAACTCTCAAAGGGATGAAATTTCAAAAAGCTGTGACTGTTTCACTGCTGCTGACTGCTGCTATACTGCTGAGAGATTGCTACAGTCCCAGCAGCTTCACTTTCAGTGTTTTGTGACAGTTTCCCAGGCAGTCTCACAATCCCTTACTCCCTTTGAAGGAAAGGAGAAGGAAGGAGAGAGAGAGAGAGGGAGGGAGAGAGAGGGCGGGAGGGCGGGAGAGGGAGGCTGGGAAACAAGGAGGGAGGGAGGGAGGTAAATTTCTGATGCTCCTTGTCAGTATCCCACCAGGAAACACAATAGGAAAGCTGCCAGGAAATCAGATATCCCTTCTGATCCTGACCTGACAAATGCGCGCTCGGCAACAGCGCGCAGACAAAACCACGGCAATAAAACTGCAACATCGACAGCGCGCCCACAAAGTCGTGCCAACAAAAGAGCGTCAACAGAAGCGCGATTAGGGTTAAGGTAAGGGTTAGGGTTAGGGTTAGTGTTAGGGTTAGTGTTAGTGTTAGTGTTAGGGTTAGGGTTAGGGTTAGGGTTAGGGTTAGGGTTAGTGTTAGTGTTAGGTTCAGGGTTAGGGTTAGGGTTAGGGTTAGGGTTAGGGTTAGGGTTAGGGTTAGGTTCAGGGTTAGGTTTAGAGTTAGGGTTAGGTTTAGGGTTAGGGTTAGGTTTAGGGTTAGGTTTAGGTTTAGAGCATGCATTTGTCGGTGCGCTGTTGTCGGCGCGCTTCTGCGCTCATTCGTCGGCGCGACTTCGAACTCGTGATTTTCTCGCCGCGGTTTCATCGGCGCGCTTTTGTCGAGCGCACATTTGTCGGTGAACCCCTTCTGATTCCACTTCCTGCTTTTGGGGCACCTTTGGTCATTCTATTTCTCTGTTTAGGGAAGGAAATATTTCTGAAACGATGACTCAAGAGGACATGGATTGTTTAGTGGCTTGTAAAGATGAGACCAACTGAAGTAATAACTTGGAATTTGGCATCATTATTTCAGCATCTCTATTTTGGAGAGGTCAATGATTTTTTTTTACATCTAAATGTTTTAAGAGAATGTTTTAACACAGTTGCTCTTTTCACTCCAGTATTCAAACAAGTTTAATAACTCCCCGCCCCCCAACCCCAAATGTCCTAACAATATTTTATTTTACAGATTTGGCAATTGTGATCTTTGCAGCCAGCTTTTGATAAGCAGAAACAATGGGGAAAGCTGGAATCACTTAATGGCTGGGTGATTCACTTAGCAGCAATGAATCATTTACCAACTGTTGCAAAAAGGGTCATAAAATTATGTGGAACTCATTTAACCTCCATGCTTAGCCAAAGAAATTCTAGTCCCAGAATAACAGAGTTGGAAGGGACCTTGGAGGTCTTCTGGTCCAACCCCCTGCTCAGGCAGAAAACACAACACCATTTTAGACAAATGGTTTTCTAATCTCTTCTTGAAAACCTCCAGTGATGGAGCATCCACAATTTCTGGAGGCAAATCATTCCAGTGATTCATTCTTCTGTCAAGAAATTCCTCCTTAGTTCTACGTTGCTTCTCTCCTTGATTAGTTTCCATCCATTTCTTCTTCTTCTTCTGCCTTCAGGTGCTTTGGAGAATAGTTGGGCTCCCTCTTCTTTAGAACAGAATAACAGAGTTGGACGGGACCTTGGAGGTCTTCTAGTCCAACCCCCTGCCTAGGCAGGAACGCCTACACCACTTTAGACTCCCAGTCACACCACTCCAACTGCAGGGCAAGACATCCTTGACTCTTTGTTAGGTAAGTTCCCCGTTGGGAGAGTGAGTACGTTCAACGAAGGGTTGTGAGAGTTGTGTTGGAGAACACACAAACCAGCATGCAGAGACACTGCAGTTTAAATAGGCTTTTACTTTCGTGGAAATAGAGGTATCAGAGTCCATCAAACAGTCCAAGTCATACATGGATAAGACAGTCAGCCATCAATGTCTTTCAGTTAAGGGATAATCCAAATAACATAGTCCATAATCATACAAACAGCCTGGTACTCAAAGTTTGCTAGCAGTTGCAAAACTTACAATAGCTCACGGCACTTTTTAACAGCCAGCTTCCAAAACACTCAGATAAGATCAGCCCAGCATCTAACAAACAGAGAGCTAACAGTCATTCTGGCTCCCTCTTATGGCCGATTGAGGAAAACAGCAACCAATCACATTTTACAGTATGATTTAAAGAAACAGGTATAGTATTGCTATATGATTTATATATTGCCAACCCAACCGTTAGAATTATATTCCTAACACTCTTTGAGAAAGAAATATTATTTTGACTATATCTATCCCACTCCATAGGGTGGCTCAGTGGCTAAGATGTTGCGCTTGTCGATCAGAAAAGTCAGCAGTTTGGCGGTTTGAATCCCTAGGGCTGCGTGATGCAGTGAGCTCCCATTCCTTATCCCAGTTTCTGCCAACCTAGCAGTTCGAAAGCATGTAAAAATGCAAGTAGAAAAATAGGGACCACCTTTGGTGGGAAGGTAACAGCATTCCATGCGCCTTTGGGGTTTAGTCATGCCGGCCACATGACTACGGAGACGTCTTCGGACAGCGCTGGCTCTTTGGCTTTGAAACGGAGATGTGCACTGCCCCCTAGAGTCAGGAGGAGAACCTTTACCTTTATCCCACTCCATATATTTCCCCTTCCCAATTTCCCACAGCATTAAAAGTGGCAGGTCTGAAGGCCCAATGCAAAAGATGGCTTCCAGACCTGACACCTGGCTTATCTCTGAAAGTAAACCCCCAAATAAAAAACTTCTCTTGAAAGGAGACCAAACAATGGGGGGGAAAAAAGTTGAGCAGCATTTATTTTCCCTGGTGTCTTGGCGTGAAAAATGAACGCTTCTTAGCACCTGGTGATTTGTTGTAAAAATGTTAACATTTGCCCGAGTCCCCGATTTGGCTTCCAGCTGAGGGTTCCATTGTTCATCGTTGCGTTGCTGTATGTGATTCGGCCTCATTAAGTAGCGCTTTTTTCTCCCTGCAGGCCCCGTCATAAATCTGAAACAAATCCTTCGTAGCAAATGCCGGGCTGGGTATTTGCACAGAAAAATCTGCCAAGCCCAAAGGCAGGATGGTGACCAACAGCAATTTAAACAGCAGAACCCAGATTTTACAGTAAGAAAGGAATTGCAGACTACAGGAACCAGGAAGGCCATTCAGTTGACCCTGAGGAGACTGATAAACCTCTGATGGCCTCAACGACCCTCTGAAAGGATGCAAATGACCAGCTGTCTTCAAGGAACACAAATCCTTCCATTCCTCACTGTCCTGTCAGAGCTGAAGAGGCTTCTTGGATGAGAAGCAAAACCTCTTCAAAGAAGAAAATCCGAAGTCCAGTTGCCTCCTGAAATATGCACCTTTGGGACAACCATGACCTGGATGACTGAGAATCGCTATAGATTTTTAGCTAAACAATTTGGGAGGAAAACCCTTTGAATGGTGTGGGAGTAGGAATGAATTTCCAGGGGGTGGGGGGAATTGCAGATTACAGGAACCAGGAGCACAACTCAGGTGACCCTGAGGATACTGATAAATCTCCAAGTGGCCTCAACGACCCTCTAAAATAATGCAAATGACCAGCAAGGAATATAAATCCCTTCCATTCTCCACCATCCTGTCAGAGCTGAAGAAGCTTCTTGGATGAGAAGCGAACCCCCCCCCCCCGAAAGTCCTGAAAAAAGCACCTTTGGGACAACTATGGCTTGGATGACTGAGAATCTCTACAAACTTTCAGTAAGAAAGGACTTATTTCTACATTTTGTCTCTAAAGAACAGCTGCCCCCCTCCTCGTCCTCCTCGTCCTCCTTCTCCTCCTTGTCCTCTTCCTCCACGTCCTCCTCCTCCTCGTCCTCCTCCTCCTCGTCCGACTCATCCTCCTCCTCGTCCTCCTCCTCACCCTCTCCCTTTTCTTCTTCTTCTTCTTCTTCTTCTTCTTCTTCTTCTTCTTCTTCTTCTTCTTCTTCTTCTTCTTCTTCTTCTTCTTCTTCTTCTCCTCCTCCTCCTCCTCCTCCTCCTCCTCCTCCTCCTCCTCCTCCTCCTCTTCTTCTTCTTCTTCTTCTTCTTCTTCTTCTTCTTCTTCTTCTTCTTCTTCTTCTCCTTCTCCTTCTCCTTCTCCTTCTCCTTCTCCTTCTCCTTCTCCTTCTCCTTCTCCTTCTCCTTCTTCCAAAGCTATCAAAGCATGATGCAATAAAAACCATTTTGTCTTTCAGCCAGTTTGTTGTAAATGCTGATGTTTATTTGGGCACAGAGAGTAGCTAGCACCAAGGTCACCCAGCGAGCTTCCACATCTACGGGCGAACTAGAAATCCCTCTGCTCCTAATCCAGCAGCATGCGGACTTCCGGAAGGTAGGATAAACAAGTTATAAAATTGAATGTGTCCATTTTGAATTTAGATGTCATAATTTTAACTTTGCCAATGCATCACTTTTACCGCCTCATTTCTCCATACCATTTCACACGCTGGTTTTTTCCCCCACACTGTCATGTTCCATTCAAGCTTCTCTTACTTACTTTAAGTGGCCTCCACCATTCATAATTTTAGAAAGCAGGAGCATGTGTTCCTCTTCTCAGTTAACCAGCTTTGCTTTTCTAGCAGAAAGATCCAATCTCACATGCCACAAAAGACATTTTTCTTAGCTTCTGATCCCCGACTACCCCCAGAAGAGGGCAATGAAAAGCATTCAGGAGTCCAAATGCAGGTGAATCGCTTTAGCATATTTTGCTTCTCTGAGAACATGGGGAAATCCGATCTGCTAAGAAAGGACTTTATTCTAGGACCCATCATTCCAGAAACTGTTTTCCATCATTCCAGGATTTGTTCTCTGTCATTCCAGGACTTATTCTCCATTATTTCAGGATCTGTTTTTCATCGATCCACAACCTGTTCCTCCTCATTTTAGAATCTCTTCTCCATCATTCCAGGACTTGTTCCTTTTCATTTTAGAACTTGTTTTCCATCATTCTGGACCTGTTCCTCCTCATTCAATGATTCATTCTCCAAGATCTCCTCATCCCAGGATCCCTTCTCCATCATTCTGGACCTGTTCCTCCTCATTCCAAGATTTGTTCTCCGTCATCCAAGATCTCCTCATTCTAGTACCCGTTCTCCATCATTCTAGGACCCATTCCTCCTCATTCTAGAACCTGTTCCTCCTTATTCCAGGACCTGTTCCTCCTCTTATTTTAGGACATGTTCTCCATCATTCCAGGATCCCTTCTCCATCATTCTGGGATCTGTTCTCTATCATTTCAGAAGGCAAGAAACGTGATAGTGAATCACTGACAGGCAGATTCTGACTGAATATTAGGAGGTAAATTCTGGTTAAACTACTTCAATGATGGGACCAAAACTCAGAGAGATGATGGACTTCCCTTCTCTTGATGTGTTCAGCTGCAGGCTAGACAGTGATCTGTCCAGATATATATGTTTTGGGACTGGAGGTTTTATATAAGGGCCTAAACAACACCTTTTACTCTAGGATTGAAGACAATCTTCTATGAATCCAGACAGTCAAATCCAATATTGTTTTAAAAAACAATACTCTAAAAAATGCTTCCAAGTATCAAATATGTAAAACATCATCTTCTCTGAGGGTTTCTTGGTGGTCTCTAAGCTGGCTGTTTTCTTGCAGATGTTTCATTACCCAACTAGGTAACATCATCAGTGCTAGTAAAGAGTTTATATACTAGTGGCTTGCCCTGGGGTGGTCTTTGAGTTTCTTTACATTGTTTACATGTAAACAACACCCCAATCAAAGAATTGCCAACTAAGCCAACAGTAAACAGCCCAACCAAAGAACCTCTAAGACCATGATGGCGAAGCGATGGCATGCGTGCCAGAAGTGGCACGTAGAGCCATCTCTCCAGATATGCCAGAATGCTCTTCCAGGTCCTGGTATGCACATGCATGCTGGCTGGCTGGTCTTCGCATGCGCAGGAGCGCTGGAAACCAGAAGAGCAATTCCCTGGCGCGCGTGCCCACACTGGGAAACTGAGTTTCCAGTTTCTGGAATACACATGCGCACTGACCAGCTGGTCTTCGTGCACGCATGTGCGACAGAAATCGGAAGACGAGCTGACCGGCACGTATGCCCATGCCAGTGTGTGCATGCGTGCCAAGGAGCTGCTTTTCCAGTTTCCATTGCTCCCCCCCCCCACATGTGCACGCTCCCGTTTCAGCACTCAGTGCCGAGAAGGTTCACCAACACTGCTCTAAGACCACCTAAGGACAAGCCACTAGAACAGGGGTAGGCAACCTTAAACATTCAAAGAGCCATTTGGATCCCTTTCCCGCAGAAAAGAAAAGACTGGGAACTACAAAATCTACTGGGGGTCGAAGAGCTCAATAAATCGTGTGCTAGTGGGTGTCACACAATGGCGATTGTGATGTATATTTTGAGTGACAGGGAGCCACAGCAGAGGGATGAAAGAGCCACATGCAGCTCCAGAGCCGCAGGTTGCTAACCTGTTGTGGCCCAGCAGGAGCCGTTGGAGCTGCTACCAGACTCTGACAGCGAGGGGCCCTATGAGTCGGCTCTGGAGGATGTGGAGGACCCTGGACAGGGTTCCGACTCCGAGCAGGGTGCAGATAGACTGGTTGGCCACCAGGTGGCGCCTGAGCCTTGGACCAACGGGGAGGAGACAAGGGAGAGTGATCCAGAAGCCAGCAGTGAGTTGTTCCGAGATGCACGCCATCGAAGAGCTACTCGGCGTCAAGAACAATTATGCAATTACAGGAGGTAATTGTGCTCAGCTGGTGGTCATTAGGCTCCTCTCCAGACTATAAAAAAGACTGCTTGTGACACGCCCTTCTTGCAGAAGTCAACGCTTTGACTAAAGAGAACGTAACTACCTTGGCAGGCTGGATTGCTGCCAAGGTTTGTCTGAATTGCTGCCAAGGTTTGTCGGACTTGCTGCCAAGGTCCTTATCTGTTTGTTTTGCTTGGCTTTCAGCCACCAAGATTCTGGTCTTGCTAATTAAAGTACATTCTAGTCAAGCTTGTCTCGGCTTCCGTTACTGGACGGAGGAGAGGGTCAGAACACTAACCCCTAAATTAAAATACCAACTGAGAGCAAACCCCATTTCTTACTAGCCCAGATCAGGGGTGGGTTTCAACCGGTTCGTGGCGGTCCCTGCGAACCGGTTGGTCGGCGAACCTGGAAGTAAGTAACTTCCGGGAACGGCGAAGGGCCCACCCGCGCGCTCGCGCTCCTTACCCGGTTTTGATGAGTTCTGCGCTTCCACGCATGTGCAGGACACATACAGCGCCTGCGCGATCCTCCAGGAGCAGCTGGAGCATTGCACAGACGCTAGTATGCATGCGTGCGCCGCGCACGTGCACACGCGTGCCGCACGGGTGCGCAAGGACGCCGCCGGCCCTGTTCCAACCGAACCGGTTGGAATGGGGCGAGAAACCCACCCCTGGCCCAGATGATGTTACCGAGTTGGGTAATGAAATGCAAGAAAAGAACCAAGCTCAGAGAGCACCAAGGACCTCTCATTTCAACCCTGACCTATGTATAATTATTCTCCTTTATTGATAATCCTCTCTATTTTATTTTTTTTTAAATCAGAAATGGGGACGCTGGCGCTTAACCTGGGATGGTCTGTATAAAATAGTTTCCTTCTGAACTACAAGCCTTCCATCCTCTCCCCGTTTCTTACCTATCCTGATTTTATTTTATCTTCCATTTCCTCGTATTCTCTTGGTTGGGAAAAGACCTAAAACCACCACCCGGCGGAGAGACTAATCAGGGACTTGAGCAAATGCTAACATCATTTTTCACCAGCCAAATAAATGCCATTCTCCTTATTTTCTCAGCATTGGGCATTATTCCAAGATAATGTCTCATTCTGCTGGGCCTTGATTAATAGTTAACAAAGATTATATTTTCCCCCAAATGCTAACTTTTATGCACCACATAAATCAAGGGAGGGCAATCTACGGTTTGCATAGAGGGGGCATCCCTGTACAGTATCAGCGGCTAGAATAGGAAGCAATTGTGCTTTCACATCGATCCTTTAAAATGTCTATAATATCAACTAAAAAAAAATCAAGCAAAACAAAGGCGAGGAAAATCTGATTAGAAAAATCCCACATACGTTGACAACTGCTCTTAATACGCCAGTGATTTGATTATAGTGCTAACCCGTGTGCTATTTTTCATGACCATCAACCTTCCTAATAGGACCAACTCAAATCGAAATATCATGTCGTCAGATTAAGAACATCGGAACTGGAGAGCCATCCACCAAGGAACAATAGAATGATGGAGTTGGAAGGGACCTTGGAGGTGTTTTAGTCCAACCCCTTGCTCAAGCAGGAAACCCAGTGGTTGGATTCAGCCGGTTCAGGCTGGTTTGGGTGAACCGGTTGTTAAATTGCTGGCTGGCCCCATCCCTGCAATGCGCTCTACATGGGGCAGCCCTTGAAGGGCATTCGGAGACTTCAGCTCGTCCAGAATGCAGCTGCGCGAGCGATCGTGGGTGCACCTTGGTACACCCACGTTACACCTATCCTCCGCGAGCTGCACTGGCTGCCTATTGGTCTTCGGATACGCTTCAAGGCGCTAGTCGTCACTTATAAAGCCCTTCATGGTATTGGACCTGGGCACTTGAGAGACCGCCTGCAGACCGCCTGCTGCCAATTACCTCCAATAGACCGATTAGATCCCACAGATTAGGCCTCCTCCGAATTCCATCCGCCGGCCAGTGTCGACTGGCGACTACCCGGAGGAGAGCCTTCTCTGTGGCTGCTCCGACCCTCTGGAACGAACTCCCTGTGGAGATTCGAACCCTCACCACCCTCCAGGCCTTCCGCAAAGCCCTTAAAACCTGGCTGTTCCGACAGGCCTGGGGCTAATGAGCTTCTGTCCCCCCCTTGAATGGTATGGTTGTTGTGTCCTTTTAAATTATGTTTTGTTCGTCTTTTTTATTCCTTTTTGTACCCCCCCCCCTTGACTTGGGTTGTGAGCTGCCCTGAGTTCCCTTCGGGGAAAGGGGCGGCATAGAAATATAATAAATTCAATTCAATTCAACTGGTTCTCCCAAATAGGTGCAAACTGGCTGAATCCCACCACTGTGTAAAATTAAAATCAAGTTCAAATGAACCGGTCCAAACTGGCTGAATCCGAACCCTGGTGGAAGTGATCTAAATGTAATTTAAAAGTCCATTTTTGGGGGGTGGATGCAATTCT
This sequence comes from Thamnophis sirtalis, assembly GCF_051295495.1. Classification (NCBI taxonomy): domain Eukaryota; kingdom Metazoa; phylum Chordata; class Lepidosauria; order Squamata; family Natricidae; genus Thamnophis; species Thamnophis sirtalis. Next base: position 88,739,732 of record NW_028261387.1, read on the forward strand.
AGGGAAGGGCTATCCTAAATCTCTTTCCTCTGTCTCTAATCCAGCTCTGGGTTGGGCTCTGCCTCTTGTCTCCCCTTTCCCTTTCTTTGCAATCTGCTCCTTCCTTTCTGGGACAACTGCTCTGTAGTCCTTCACACGCATCTCGGTTCTGTGTGGCAAAAATATATATATATATATATAAAAAATCCCCATTTCCTGCCCTGGTGTGATTGCATTAAATCTTTACGCCAGAGGCGAGATGGGAAGAGGTTTCATTTCGAATGCCCGGGATTCCACATTTTCAGCCTTTGTGTGAAATTAAAGCGAAACAATGACTCTCTTGATTGTGTCACTAAAGAACTGCGCGTGATGTTTCATTAACTCATTTAAAAGAAAGAAGAAGAAGAAGAAGAGAGAGAGGCTGCCCTAAATATCTTCTTTCTGGGTGGGGTTTTGCTCCCAGTATCAAAAGGGTTGATGGCACAGCTTTCTTTTTTTCTTCTTTTTCCCCCTTTCTTTCTTTCCAGGCCGAATTGTCCCTGTGTCAAATGATGAATTGCATTCATTTGGAAGTTCTACGCAGGGTATATAAATAGTTGGCTTAGACTTCATTACCATATTTCATGACCGGAATGGCTGGCTCCTGCTCACTGTCGTTATCGTTTTGCCCTAGATGACCCCTTTGACTTTCTCGTGGCAATATATTCTTAGCCCTCCTGGCCCTGTTCCTCTGCTGTCACAAACAGGGCTCGTCTGTTGATTGTTTCTCCTGTCCCGTGTTACGGCTAATAATCTCTTTGTCTTAATTGCTAATCATGTCTGTTAGCAAATGACTGGGAGGGGAGCAGCTCGTTGCAAACTGCTTTGGCCAAATTGAATTGAATTGAATTGAATTTATTGCACTTATATGCCGCCCTTTTTCCCCGGAGGGGACTCAGGGCGGCTCACAATCCAAATCAGGGAAGGGGATACAGATAAGGGATAAAAAGACAAACAAAACAATACACAATTTAAAAGCACACAACAACCATACCATTCGAAGTGGGGGGGGGGCAAAAGCTCTTTAGCCCCAGGCCTGTCGGAACAGCCAGGTTTTAAGGGCTTTGCGGAAGGCCTGGAGGGTGGTGAGGGTTCGAATCTCCACAGGGAGCTCGTTCCAGAGGGTCAGAGCAGCCACAGAGAAGGCTCTCCTCCGGGTACTCGCCAGCCGGCATTGGCCGGCAGATGGAATTCGGAGGAAGCCTAATCTGTGGGATCTAATTGGTCTATTGGAGGTAATTGGCAGCAGGCGGTCTCTCAAGTACCCAGGTCCAATACCATGAAGGGCTTTATAAGTGACGACTAGCGCCTTGAAGCGTATCCGAAGACCAATAGGCAGCCAGTGCAGCTCGCGGAGGATAGGTGTTACGTGGGTGAACCGAGGTGCACCCACGATCGCTCGCGCGGCTGCATTCTGGACAAGCTGAAGTCTCCGAATGCTCTTCAAGGGCTGCCCCATGTAGAGCACGTTGCAGTAGTACTCTACAAATCATTTGCTCTACAAATGATTTTGCAAATGATCCAAGCAAGCTGAAGAGCCGCAGAACAGGTAGCCCTCGACAAATGGAGCCTAAAATTTCAGTTGTTAAGCGAGGTAGTTGTTAAGTGAGTTTTATCCCGTTTTGCGACCTTCCTTGCCACAGCTGTTAAGTGAATCACTGCACTTGATAATAGCATGGGACTTAGACTTGTATACCGCTTCACAATGCTTTACAGCCCTCTCTAAGCGGTTTACAATCAGCATATTGCCCCCTAACAATCTGGGTCCTCGTTTTACCAACCTCGGAAGGATGGAAGGATGTTTTGACCTCCCCTTCTTCGCTCATTAACAGACGACAGTCAGACAGACTTAAAAGGAAATAACTTTTATCACTCTTGGTTCACGCTGGCTGTGAGCCAAAAATAAACATAGATAAAGTCTCTTGCAAACAAGGGTTATGCAGCAGAATGCAGAAACAAAACTCTTACAGCACCAAGTTTTCAAGAAGCAAAATCACTTATCCAAGTGTCTCACAAACTCAAACAGGAAGGAACTGAATTTTCCATAAACGAATGATGAACGTTGACTTCTGCAACCAGGGCGTGGCACCATCAGTCCTTTTATCTCCAGAAGACGACACTAATGAGCCCCAGCTGCATTGTTATTCCTGCATCCCGACTCAACTCACAGCAAACTTCTGCTGAGTCACAACAGAAGGGTAAATTAACCTTGAACCAATCAGGATTTGAACTCCTGACAATGGGCAGAGTTAACCTGCATTCAAACCACTGCACCACCATGGCTCAAAGATTCAGGAAAAATATTCTATAATATAGATGGGTAGCAAATAAATTTAATAATAGTAATAATACACTTGAACGCTCTTGGTCTTGACAAATTCACCACCAATCAATTGCAAATGGCAGTTTTACTTGGAACAGCTTACATCCCGCAACACCATAAAGCATCCACATTTGTCTATCTCAGATCCTTGGGAAGGACTCAGTAAGTGGATAAAAAGGCCAAAATCAGTCTGAACCTGGCTGACAGTCTGCTGAACCATAATAATAATGAAGTAGCCACAATGGTGCATTGAAAGATTGTAAAGAAATACCATTTGCCTGCAAGTGAGAACTGGTTGGACATCAAAATAGAGAAAACCGATAGGAAATGAGGAAGCTAAAATACATGGGGACTTCACGAGTTCAAACAGACAAGCACCTGCCATATAACACCCCAGACTTAACAATTGTCAATAAGAAAGACCCCAAAGTGTTGATAGTGTAGATACAGTCCCCGTAGACAGCAGAAGAGAAGAGAAAGAACTAGAGAAAAATCAGAAAATATGTAGACCTGCAAATAAAAGTAGGGGGACCGTGGCAAAATAAAGCAAAGGTAGTAGCAATAGAAACAGGCATGGGAAGAAGTTAGAATCCACCCCACTCCTAGGAAAATGAAATATTTTAGGAAATATTAAAAGGGCAGAATATTCTCCCTAAAAGGGAGGCAAAAACTCAGTCTTTGACCTTTGTCAAATGGGCCATTAAGGCCTGAGCCAGTCTATTCTACATAACAAAGATCAACCTCCTTCAGGCAGAGCCATAGGAGGAATTGCCCAAAGCCCTTTCATTACATCATCACCCAGTAAGAGTCAACCAAGCCTGGGACTCAGGACAGCCTACAGAGTTGCCTCTGAATGGCCCCATGGGAGTCTGACAACCAATCAGAATACAAGCTCAAATTCAAAAGCCCAGAGGGGGCATAAAACCAGGCCCTCTCAACATCTCTTCCCTTTCCTCCCCAGGACCTCAAGCCATGTGGTCCTGTCCACTGTCACTAAACCTTCTTTCCAAGCAACTTCCATGAATCCAGTGTCTTTTTCCCCACTTGGAACTGAATTTCTTCCAACAGCACCTTAAGTGCAATCTCAAAACATCTGGAGAACAGCGTCAATATTGAAAAAAAATCACCATCAGTCCATTGCAAAAGGAAGCCTTACGTGGAACAGTAAATACGTGCCACAATATCAAACAGGAACATCTGCCTAGCCCAAGACTTCGAGAAGATTTCAAAAATGCCAAATTCAGTCTGAACTGACTGTGCAATGAACAACAACAACAACCACCACAACAACAACAACAGCAATATAAGGAGAAGGGTAGACAGTGCATCTAAGGCCTGTGACTATCGCTACAGAATGTTCTAAGGCAGGGGTCAGCAAACTGCGGCTCTGGAGCCACATGTGGCTCTTTCCTCTCTCTGCTGCAGCTCCGTCACCAGTTGGCACCACAATTTTGAGAGGAGCTTCAGTGGGGTGGGGTGGGGGAGAGAAGCACAGTGCGCCAGGAGAAGATTCTATGGCAAGGGGAGGGTTTTCCAGTTCTCTCCACAATTGAAAGGGCTTTCGGTTATGGAAGGTAGACGAAAAAGGATGCCACACTAGGAGGAGATTCTATGCTGGGGGAGCTGAACTTCCGGTCAGCTCCAGAATTGAACAGGGGGCTTCCGGTTAGGACCTTTGTGGCTCCCGGTGTTTTCTTTTCTGTGGGAAATGGGTCCAAAATGGGTCTTTGAGTGTTTAACTTTTAAGGGAATTTATGCCAACGAGAATTAAAAGCACCTCAGGTCCTTCAGAGGATTCTTCTGTAGTCCTAAATGATTTTGTAAACAGTGGAGACTCTTAAAAGCTGAGTCTTTGACCTGAAGATGAGTGCTTCCTCTAAGTATATGATCTTCGATTTGGTATACTTCCTGCCCAAGGAAAAATGCATAAGACTCTGCAGGGAAACTGTAGGAATTTGAGCCACACTTGGGGTGTATGTATGTCGAAAGCTCCGGAGAAGCTTCTTGGGTGAGAAGCGAAATGTCTTCAAAGAAAAACCAGAAAGTCCAGTTGTCGTAAAAGCACCTTTGGGACAACCATGATTTGGATGACTGAGAATCTCCATAGACACAAGTCAATTGCAAAAGACGGCTTTACTTGGGACAGCAATGATATCTCTAACAAAGTGGTGTCAAACACAAGGCCCAGATGTGGTCGGTTCCGGCTCGTGGGGCCATCCTGGAAAATGTAAGGGGACGGCCCGTATCACATCAGTCCAGTCTACCTGTGTCGCTTCGGCCCAGTCTACCCAATGCGAAGAGGAAACATGCCAACAGTTCTGGGACTGGCGTCAAGCTGGCCACCCCCACCCAGTTAACCACACCCACCCAGTCAGCCACCCCCTTCCAACCCCCAAAATATCAACCACAGCCCTCATGCGGCCCTCAATAAAATTGAGTTTGACACCCCTGTTTTAACACCATCAAATATAGGCATCTGCCTATCCCAGGTCCTTAGAAAGTTCTCAATAGGTGGATGAAAATGCCAAATCCAGTCTGAACATTGGGCTGATTGCATGACCAACCACAATAATAATAAGTTTTGGAAAGATCAAATGAATTGAAAAGTTGTATCCCCCCCCCCCACCTTCCTCTTTAATGTTCCTCTTTCATTTTTCCAAAACAATGTCTTTGTTTTTTTTAAAATTTTATAGTATAATACAGAGAGCTTCTTTTAAGGTTTTAAACAAGAGTAGGCTGCTACAGGTTTGCCCGGGTTCATGAGAACCCATAGCTAACATTATGACTGGTTCAGAGAACTCTAAATCCCACCACTGGCTGGCCCTGCCCACCGTATCCTGCCCCTCCAAGGAGTCTCCACACCAGTGGTGGGATTCAGCCAGTTCGCACCTATTCGGGAGAACCGGTTGTTAACTTTCTAAGCAATTCAGAGAACTGGTTGTTGGAAGAAATCTCTTTTTGTTTCTTTCCACTTTACAGGGCTAATTCCTGTAAGGGAGGCAGGAAGGGAACATTCTGGTGTTGTTTCTAGCCTCATCTTTGTTGACCTGCTTACAGAAACTGCCTCTCCCGTTAACCCTTATTACATTGTAACTGCTAAGGCGAAGCGCCCATTGACATGAGTGATGTTGCGTTGGCCATGCTAACCCAGTCACATGACCACTGAGCCACACCCACCCAGACGTTCATTAGGGCAGAGAACCGGTTGTTAAATTATTTGAATCCCACCACTGCTCCACACAGTCTGTTCTGAATGCGAGGTAAGTGCAGAACTCCCGCGGAGGGTCTGGGAGGGGGAAAACAGGCCTCCCGGGAGTTCCAAAAGGCTGGAAACGGACTCGTTTCCAGCCTCCAGAGTCTGGGGGAAGCAATTTTCACCCTCCCAGAGGCTCAAGGAAAGCCTCCGGAGCCTAGGGAAAGCCGAAAACGCCCTCCATCCCCCACCGTGGTGCAGGAGGCTGACTAGGCCACACCCACCATGGCCACACCCACCCAGAAACCGGGAAGAGAACCCATTGCTGAAATTTTTGAAGCCCACTCCTGGCTTTCAACCATTACAAGTGGTAGATGTAACATCAGCGCTCGGCTTGACATCGCAGTATATGAAATGTCCATTTCGTTGTAAAATCACAATTTTCAATAAGTCAAAATAGGAAAAGGCCACTGTTAAGGTTTCCCCCCCCCCTTTCAAATTCTCTCCTCTCTCCCTAAGGCCGAGATAACGATACCACAAAAAAACCGACGAATTCACCAAGAGGGGAAAATGTTCTTGTGAATGATGAATATAATCCACTGCATCTATAAAGCTCTTTTATCATTTTAAAGATGAAACATCTTTTCTAATCTCATTATCCTTATCATGGAAATTGAAATAGCATTTCAACAATTTAAGGGGAATGTGACAAAGAGGCAAACTTTCACGTCGCCCTTAAGGAATTGCTAGCAAGATGTCTCTTCCAACACAGCTCTAAATCTCTGGAGATCACAAGACCGCCATGTTAGATATTAGCGGCAATAAATTGTGGAAGGACGTGTGCAGGATGAGGTCTGAAAAAATCAAAATGGCAGCCATGATGGTGTGAAGCAAGTCCTCCCTTACTTCTTTTGGAGCAGATTGCTTGGGGAATGAATATGAAACACTGGTGGAGCTCCAATACTTTTGTGGCTGCCATCTTGATTTTTTTTTGGTCACAATTGGTGGACACTTCTGCTGTAAAGTTCTGCTGTCAAGCAACAAAGATCATTAGGGGACTGGAGGCTAAAATATATGAAGAACGGTTGCAGGAACTGGGTAGGTCTAGTTTAATGAAAAGAAGGACTAGGGGAGACATGATAGCAGTCTTCCAATATCTCAGGGGCTGCCACAAAGAAGAGGGAGTCAAACTATTCTCCAAGGCACCTGAGGGTAGAACAAGAAGCAATGGGTGGAAACTAATCAAGGAGGGAAGCAACTTAGAACTGAGGAGAAATTTCCTGACAGTTAGAACAATCAACCAGTGGAACAACAAGTTGTGAATGCTCCAACACTGGAAGTTTTTAAGAAGAGATTTGAGGGGTTGCCAAAGAGAGTTATTTTCCAAGGTACCTGAAGGGCAGACAAGGAACAATGGATGGAAACTGGAGAGATTCAACCTAAAAATAAGGAGAATTTTCCTGACAGTGAGAGCCATCAACCAATGGAACAGAAGTTGCCTTCAGAAGTTGTGGGAGCTTCATCACTGGAGGCTTTCAAGAAGAGACTGGACTGCCATCTGTCAGAAATAGTGTCGGGTCTCCAGCTTTGGGGGGGCGGGTGGTTTGGACTAGATGACCTACAAGATCCCTTCCAACTCTGTTAACCTGGTAATCTGTTAAACCGTTTGTCTGAACTGGTATAGGGTTTTCCTGCCTGACCAGGAGGTTGGTCTAGAAGACTTCCAAGGTCCCTTCCAACTCTCTTATTTAATTCTAAAAGAAAGGTTCTTAGCAATGCCATACAGGTAGTCCTTGACTTATGAACACAACTGAGTCCAAAATTTTCACTGCTAAGCAAGACAGTTTTTAAGTGATTCCTGTCCCAGTTTATGACCTTTCTTGCCACAGATGTCAAGTGAATCACTGCCGTTGTTAAATTAGTAACCCAGTTGTTAAGGGAATTTGGCTTCCCCGTGGACTTTGCTTGTCAAAAAAATTGCCTGGGACCCATCCTAAATAAAGATCAGTTGCCAAGAATTTTGACCACAGGGATTCTGCAACAGTCATTAAGTGTGCAAAAACTTTGGAACGGTCACTAAATGAATGCTGTAAATTGAGGACAACCTTGTATAAGAAATATCGGCCTTACAGCTTTTCGCTCGCTGTCTTTTTCTGGAAAAGGCGCTTCTGTTGTTCGATTTTACTCTCAAGTGTTTGAACGATTCTTTTTAAAATTTGTCTTGGTGGAGTTGTTGAACTGACTTCGCAGAGACGCGAATTTCACTAAATTGCCTCGTGGGGTGGGGGATGGACTGCTTGTTCTGGCATGGATTTGATTGCAAAGTACTGATGGGGATCGAAAGGAGGAGAAGAGCCGAGGTGGCGCAGTGGTTAAATGCAGCACTGCAGGCTACTTTAGCTGACTGCAGTTCTGCAGTTCGGCTGTTCAAATCTCACCGGCTCAAGGTTAACTCAGCCTTCCATCCTTCCGAGGTGGGTAAAATGAGGACCTGGATTGTTGTTGGGGGCAATATGCTGACTCTGTAAACTGCTTAGAGAGGGCTGAAAGCCCTATGAAGCGGTATATAAGTCTAACTGCTATTGCTATTGCTAAGGGCAGAACCTGCTGGAGATTTTTTTTGTTTCAAAGAATTTTTTTATTTTTTTATTCTTTTACATACCATTTTAAGTATACATTCACCTAATTGTTATTCTTCTTTACATTTACCATTCTTATACGTTTATTATTTCATTCAATAGGTTATAAAGTACAGTTTGGGTTGCTTTATTTACCATCCTTTCCTCCTTTTGTAACACCTTGTTTTCCCTTTCTTTTCTCCCTCCCTCCCTTCTCTACTTCCTTCCTTCCCTTCTCCTTCCTTCTTCCCTTCCCTTTCTCCTTCTAGTGCTCTTCCTCTTCCTACCCTCTCTCCTTCTCTTTCTCTCCCTTCCATCCTCCTCTCCTTACCTCTTTCTTCTTTCCCCCGTCTTCCTTTCATTCTCTCCTCCTCTCTCCCTTTCTTTCTCTATTATTATTGGTGTATATTTCAAAACTCCGTTTATGTTTCCTTGGGATGGTATTTCCGCCAATCCAAATATAATTTAGTATCATTTTTTATTCCCTTACATTCACTAGTCTACCCTAGTTATGTCCCCCCCCCCCACAATATATCTCGCTCTTGAATATATACTCATGTATTTAATATTTTCTTTTCTGTTTTCCCCTTCTCTCCCCCCCGCCCTTTTCCATTTAATAGTGCGTCGTCTGGGTACTTTATCTTAGAACCTGCTGTTTTTATGTGGCCTATGACAGAGGTGGGTTCCTACCGGTTCAGGCCGGTTCGGCTGAGTAACTCGGCTGGTCACGCCCTCAAACCAGTTCTATCGGCGGTGGTGCCATCTTGTTTTTTTGCTTCTGCACATGCTCAGTAGCAATTTTTTTACTACTGAGCATGCCAGAGTCAGTCTATTCTACACAACAAAGATCTACCTCCTTCAGGCAGAGCCATAGGAGGAATCCCAAAACTCTTTTATTACATCATCACCCAGCAAGAGTCAACCAAGCCTGGGACTCAGGACAGCCTACAGAGTTGCTCCTTCATGGCCCCATGGACAAGCAATCAGAATACAAGTTCAAATTCAAAGCCCAACCAGAAGGTATAAATTTCTCTCTCACCCATGTGCCTTTTTGGCAAGGACTTCAATCCATGTGGTCCTGTCAATCATTAAAACCATCTTTCCAAACAGCCACCATTATTTCCAGTGTCTTTCTCCCCACTTGGAACTGATCCCAGATGGTCATTTTCTTCCAACACTAGACAGCCAGTTGTCTGGAATGGTTCAGAGCAGCGCTTGTGGAACTATATCCCCATTATGACTTGTGGACTTCAACTCCCAGAATTCCTGAGCCAGCCAAGGAATTCTGGGAGTTGAGGTCCGGAATGGTTCAGAGCAGGGCGTGGGAAACTATATCCCCATTATGACTTGTGGACTTCAACTCCCAGAATTCCTGAGCCAGCCAAGGAATTCTGGGAGTTGAGGTCCACAAGTCATAAAGGAGATATAGTTCCCTCCCCCTCTGGGTAGAGTCTCCTGCTTGGGCAGGGGGTTGGACTAGAAGGCCTCCAAGGTCTCTTCCAGTTCAATTCTGATTCTCATTCTCATTCTGAACATCATAAATACATACCAGTTGGCATTTTGATCATGTGACTGGGAGGATGCTGTAACTGACATTAGTGTGGTAACGGACGTTAGTGCGAGAAGTAGTAGAAAACCACTTTTTTCAGCACTGTTATAACTTCAAAAGATGAAGGTAAATGCTCATCTTGGTTTCTCGGCTGAGAGAGCCAGTCTTGTCCAAACACATTTCCATGGGCATGTGGTCAAAGGCGCATGGAACACTCTTACCTTCCCACTGAAGAGGTACCTACTAATCTACTTCCAGTTGCATGCTTTTGAATTGCTAGGTGGGCGAGAGCTGGAGCAAGGTGGCGCAGTGGTTAGAGTGCTGTACTGCAGGTCACTTCAGCTGACTGCTATCTGCAGTTCGGCGGTTCAAATCTCACCGGCTCAAGGTTGACTCAGCCTTCCATCCTTCCGAGGTGGGTGAAATGAGGACCCGGACTGTGGGGGCGATATGCTGACTCTGTAAACCGCTTAGACAGGGCTGAAAGCCCTATGAAGCGGTATATAAGTCTAACTGCTATTGTAATTGCTAAGGAATGGGAGCTTATCCCATTGTGCAGCACTCGGGTCTTGAACCTGAGCTGTCAGCTGACAAACTCAGTGCCTAACTGATGAGCCATAGAGCCCCATAACTTTAAAGGACCACTAAACAAATGATTGTAAGTTGAGGACTACCTCTGCTACAATCCAAATATTCTTCTCTTCTGTGATAAATTTCAAAAGCAAATTCTCCTTTATCAAATTGATGCACTGAACTTCCCCCCCCCCATGATGAAAAATCTGCACTACCCAAAACCTCTTCTGTATGAAAAATGCATGTGCAATAACCTTGCAGATGGAGCGCTACTACTATTTCTATTACTACTATTATTAGCATATGTTTATCAGGTTTCTGTTCAAAATGCAAGCGTTTGAAATGATGAATGACAGCATTAAAAGCAAATTCAAATAATTTGTAAGCCACAATACAATTTAAAACAGGGTATAGTAGCATAATTCAGCAGCGATGAAAATAATTGTGAAATGTCTTGAACGCCTTGTAAAATAGAAACATGTTTAACCGATGGAGAAAACTATACAATGAGGTTTAGACCAGAGGTACAGAAGTGGGTTCCTACCAGTTCGGCCCGGTTCGGCTGAGCAGATAGTAACTCGGACTGCCACACCCCCAAACGGTTCTATCGGTGATGACATTTTGTTTTTTGCCTCTGAACATGTGCAGAAGCATTGTTTTACTACTGCGCGCATGAAGGGTGTCCCTGAGCGAACCGGCAGTAGAAGAATCCAGAACCCACCCCTGCAGAGGCGGTATTCAGCAGGTTCTGACCAGTTCTGAAGAACCGATAGTGGAAATTTTGAGTAGTTCAGAGAACAGGTAAATAACACCTCTGACTGGCCCCACCCCATCTATTTTCTGTCTCCCAAGTCCCAGCTGATCAGGAGGAAATGGGGATTTTGCAGTATCCTTCCCCTGGAGTGGGGAGGGAATGGAGATTTTGCAGTATCCTTCCCCTGGAGTGGGAAGGGAATGGAGATTTTACAGTATCCTTCCCCTGGAGTGGAAGGGAATTGAGATTTTGCAGTATCCTTCCTCTGGAGAGGGAAGGGAATGGAGATTTTACAGTATCCTTCCCCTGGAGTGGGGAAGGAATTGAGATTTTACAGTATCCTTCCCCTGGAGTGGGGAGGGAATGGAGATTTTACAGTATCCTTCCCCTGGAGTGGGGAAGGAATGGAGATTTTACAGTATCTTTCCCCTGGAGTGGGGAAGGAATTGAGATTTTACAGTATCCTTCCCCTGGAGTGGGGAGGGAATGGAGATTTTGCAGTATCCTTCCCCTGGAGTGGGAAGGGAATGGAAATTTTACAGTATCCTTCCCCTGGAGTAGAAGGGAATTGAGATTTTGCAGTATCCTTCCCCTGGAGTGGGAAGGGAATGGAAATTTTACAGTATCCTTCCCCTGGAGTAGAAGGGAATTGAGATTTTGCAGTATCCTTCCCCTGGAGTGGGGAGGGAATGGAAATTTTACAGTATCCTTCCCCTGGAGTGGAAGGGAATTGAGATTTTGCAGTATCCTTCCTCTAGAGTGGGGAGGGAATGGAGATTTTGCAGTATCCTTCCCCTGGAATAGGGAGCGAATGGAGATTTTGCAGTATCCTTCCCCTGGAGTGGGAAGGGAATGGAGATTTTGCAGTATCCTTCCTCTGGAGTTGGGAGGGAATGGAGATTTTGCAGTATCCTTCCTCTGGAATAGGGAGGAAATGGAGATTTTACAGTATCCTTCCCCTGCCAAACTCACCAAGCCACGCCATGCCCACTAAGCCATGCCCACAGAACCAGCAGTAATTTTTTTTGAATCTCACCACTGGCTTAGACCTGGATCTCTTAATGCTGATATTCACAAGGACCTCCAACCTGGGTACCAGTTCCTGAAAGGGAAAGTACAGCCCCATCCAAGACCAATGAAGCTAATCTACTTGATCGCTCAGTCTTTTGGGGACTGAGCAGAACTCCGACTGCCTCATCCAAAACCAAACAGCCTCCATACACTGATTTGTGGGATTTCCGATGCTCTTCAAACAGGGGTGTCAAACTCGTGGCATCACATTGTTGTCATGTGACGTATCGCGACTCCCCCCCCCCTTGCTAAACCAAGGGTGCGCTGGCCTTCTGGCATTCAACTGCCCATACTTTGTAGCCCTCTATTTTTTTGCCAACTAATATTTCCCAATAATTTGAACACATGGAATATACAGTATTATGCACACACAGAAAAGAGAGAAAGATCTAAATATGGAAATACATTTTGCTTCTTTGTTTTTCATCCTCGTGTTAAAAAGTGCATCTGTGGAATTTAGATTTAGAGGCAAAAGACCTCAAAAAGTGAACAATCTGTCTGTCATCTGTGGTGGATGCTTCAATTGCCAATCAAGATGGTTTAATTCAAGATTTGATTCCTGGCTGTGCACTTCATCCGTGCCCTGCATCACCAAACTTCCAGTGACTTTCTTCTTCAGCAAAGTTAAGCCAATGATATGCATTGTCACATCCAACCATGAAGACGTGGTGAAGAGGGAAGACTGTTTGCTCTACTCTCCGGTCGAGATAAGTAGTAAATATGCTTAGGCTATGATACTATTCTCTTATGGATACAGAGAAAACAAAAGGGAGATAAAGTGGTGTGAACTCAATTAATAACATCTTGAGTACAAGCCTATTCATTTCCACCCTTTTAAATAGGTAGTAACTGCAAGAGGGATCTTGCAGTCCTAATGAATAACGACAGGGGTGTGATTCAGCCAGTTCGGACTGGTTCAACCAAACCGGATGCTAATTTTGCACCTGGTTCCCCAAACCGGTTGTTGCAAGGAATGGCTGGCCACGCCCAGCCCTCCCCTCCCAGGAGTCTCCACACAGCTTGTTCATCATGCCAGGCCCGTGCAGAGGCTCTGGGAGGGTGAAAAATGGGCCTACTAGAAGTTCTGGAAGTCCAGAAATGGGCCCGTTTCTGGCTTGGGCCCCGGGGAGGCCGTTTTCACCCTCCCAGGGGCTTGGGGAAAGCCTCCAGAGCTTTAGAAGGGTGAGAATCCCCCTTCCCCCTGGTGCAGGAGGCCACACCTCCCAAGGCCACACCCACCAAGCAACCGGACAGAGAACCAGTTGCTAAAAATTTTCAATCCCACCCCTGGATAACCGCTTAAAATATGCACCAGTAGTGTGCAGCAGCTGCCAAAAAAGCCAACACAGTTCCAGGTTGCATAGGATAGAATCAAGATCCCGTGAAATGTTAATACTACTTGATAAGGCCTTGGTAAGGCCACACCTGGAATACTGCATTCAATTTTGATCACCACGATGTAAAAAAGATCTGGAGACTCTAGAAAAAGTGCAGAGAAGAGCAATAAAGATGATTAGGGGACTGGAGGATAAAACACATGAAGAGCAGTGGCTGGAATTGGGTATGTCTAGTTTCATGAAAAGAAGGATTAGGGGGTGACAGGATAGCAGTGTTGCAATATTTGAGGAGCTGCCACAAAGAAGAGGGAGTCAACCTATTCTCCAAAGCATCTGAAAGCAGAACAAGAAGCAATGGATGGAAACCAATCCAGAAGAGAACCAACCTAGAACTGAGGAGAAATTTCCCGACAGCCAGAACAATTAATCAGTGGAACAAGTTGTCTCCAGAAGTGGTAGATGCTCGAACCTGGAGGTTTTTAAGAAGAGACTGGACAACCATTTGTCTGAAATGGTTTGGGTTCTCTTGCCTGAGCAAGGGGTTGGACTAGAAGACCTCAAAGGTCCTTTCCAACTCTGTTATTTTGTTATTCTGTTAAATTGCAAATGTAACACATGTGAAGATAAGCTCTGCCTGATGCACCCAAGCTCTTTAGCAATTCAGTGACTCGCAAACTGCTGTGATATGAACAGAAATGGCAGGTTTCCAAGTGATTGGTATTTGCAGCGCGGATTAGCTATTCTGTTCAACTATGACTAAAGAGCAGGAGATTCCAGGAGTTAAGATGAACTGACATATGTATTGTGCGATGCCAGCTAATGGAACAAAGGAAGGTACTTTATAGCAGATCAGAGTATTTGGCCATTTAATCCCTCTC
>NW_028261387.1:88984464-89021964 GCF_051295495.1 Thamnophis sirtalis
AAGGAAGGGAAAGAAGAGGGAAGAAAAGAAAGGGGGGAGAGAGAAAGACCCACCCTCTTCCACCGAAGTCATTCTCTCACTGCTGACGCTCTGGGGAGACGGGTTTTCTTCCCACGCTGCTTGACAACGAGGGAGCCGCCACAGCTCTACACCCCCACCCCTCCGCTGACGCCACCACCGCCACCACCGGGGCTCCTGAGCAGCTGGCTTGGCAGCAGGGAATCCTAGAGGAGGAGATCAAGGAGAGGGGGGGGGGGTTAATCCCTGGTTGGGCCGAAGAACAAAGTGGCATTGAGGGGATTGCAGCCCTCGAGGGGTTTTAGGGCACCACAAAACGCTTGTTGGCTGGCTTCACGCGACATTCTGGCCCTGAGGACTAAGCTAACCCTTCTCTGGTTTTCTGGAGGGCAGTCAAACAGAACCCAACCCACAGGAGCAGAGAATCGTTCAAAGTCTACCACACCTAAGGTGACCTTGTGTGAATGTGACAGCTAAAGAGGCAACTGATCTTCGAGAATCAGTGTGTGTAGTGATTAAAGTGCTGACCTAGAAATGAGACAGGGAGTACTATCATAGTTCTGCCTTAGGGATGAAAGCTAGCTAGGTGATTTTGAGCCAATCTGCAGGAGATTGTGAGTTCTAGTTCTGCCTTAGGGATGAAAGCCAGCTGGGTGATTTTGAGCCAATCACCAGGAGCTTGGGGGTTCTAGTCCCTCTTTAAGCATGAAAGCCAGCTGGGTGATTTTGAGCCAATCTGCAGGAGATTGTGAGTTCTAGTTCTGCCTTAGGGATGAAAGCCAGCTGGGTGATTTTGAGCCAATCACCAGGAGACTGTGAGTTCTAGTTCGGCTAGTTTAACCTATTTTTTTGCCTGTTTTTCACATAAACGGAGGCATTTTGCCTTCCCCCAGCCCTGGTGAAGCCTGCAGTGTGCTTCTGGGGGCTGGGAGAAGGCAAAAACAGCCCGTTTTTTCACTGATTTTTTGCAAAAATGAGATGAGGGCGCCTGGGGCTTCAAGAGGCCCAAAATGGCTGTATTTGGTGTATAAGATGCACCAACATTTCCACACTCTTTTAGGGGGGAAGGTGCGTCTTATACTCCGGAAAATACAGTATTTATGATGCAATTAAGTCTCTGTGTTAAAAACATGTAGCCCTCCATCTGATGGAGTTTATTGACTTCTCCTATTCTAGGTCAAAACTTGTGACTCAAGTCTATTCTGGTGGCTGGGATTCCCCCCCCGCCACCCATATCAACTCTTTATGGTCCCTTGTGTTTGTGGATCATGGTTAGCGTGGAATCGGAGATGACTCAAGCAGAATTTTCTCATTCAGACCGAAAAAGCCCAGGTCCTTGAAGGAGATGAGTTTGTGGGTTTGATAAAATAGTAACTCAGAGGTGATGAATTTGTAGCATGAGTAAGACCGAGTGGAACAATCACATGGGTAAGATGCATGACTAGGAAATTTGGAGTTGGCACCTTTCAACGCTTGCCAGCTTGAGGAAAGCAGTAAAAAAAAAAACCCACCGATTTTTTATTTAAAAAAAGCATCAGAATATTCAGTGAAACGGAAAAAAAAACAACCGACCTCTCAGAAGCTAAAGTTTGAAGGCGAAACTAGCATGCATGGAACGATATCCGTACAAGCCAACATGTTTGCTTAGGCAAGCTAAGGCAATTATTTCACCTTACTTTTCAATGACAGCCTCTGTGGCTTAAACTTTATCTTTATGCCTACATTCAGAGGCCTCCAATTATCTTCCACCTTATCTTGGAAAGTTGGAATGGGTAGGTTGAGAAATGTAAAAAAAACCTTGGTTTCCCTAAAACGTATCTGCCTTCTTTTTCTCCTTCCCGCAAGTTATCAACGGCACAAAGAAACTTCAAATTTGGTTTGAGATTCACTTTTGATTCACCTAGAGCAGGGGTTGGCAACCTGTGGCTCTGGAGCCACATGCGGCTCTGGAGCAACATGCGGCTCTGGAACCACATGTGGCTCTTTCATCCCTCTGCTGTGGCTCCCTGTTACTTTCATCCCTCTGCCAGTCGGCTCCACAATTGATAGGCCTTTCGGTTAGGACAGGTAGAGGAAAAATGACGCCACGCTAGGAGAAGACTCTATGGTGGGAGAACCGGACTTCCGGTTGGCTCCAGAATTGAATGCGGGGGGCGGGGGGCTTCTGGTTAGGACTTTTGTGGCTTTTTGAGTGTTTAAGGTTGCCGACCTCTGACCTGGAGTGACCCTGAGGTTGAAATAGACTATTCTTTCTCAATTTGGGGCGGTTTGAAGATACAGGCAATCCTTAACTTACAACCATTTGTTGGGTGACAGAAGTTGCAATAACCATTGATTTATGACCTGTGTCACATGGTCACATGATCAAAATTTGGAACCTTGGCAACTGACATGTATTTATGATGGCTGCAATGTCCCCAGGGGGGGGAGGGTCACATGATCCCCTTTTGCGATCTTCTGATGTGGGGAAGCCAGATTCACTTAACAACCATGTTACTAACTTGACAAACTGTCAATGGGGAAGCCACTTAACAACTGTGTTATTAACAACTGCAGTGCTTCACTTAACAACTGTGGCAAGAAAAATGGGGCAAGGTTCACTTAACATCTGTCTCACTTAGCAACAGAAATGTGGGGGCTCCATTGGGGTTGTAAGTCGAGGACTAGCTGCCCTTCATTAAACTCTTTGGGTGAGAGATTGGGAAGAAGGCAATCTCTTGTCTTGTTCCCAATCTCTAGGAAGATTGTAGATGTCAGCAGCCGAGGGATATAAAAAGTTATTCATGTCTTTGCTAAGAATCAGCAGCTTAGCCCAAGGTATGGAAAGGATGAAAGGAGAAATGCCAAATCTTCAAAAAGAAACCCAACCTTAACAAACTCAATAATAAATGAAGGCTGAAACCTTTTGCAAGATTCTGGACTTTTTAATCCTAAAACATCTCAAGAGCAAGAAAGATGATTAGGGGGGCTGGAGGCTAAAATATATTGCAGGGATTGGTTCAGGGGTGGCATTCAGACCAGTTCGCCTGAACCGGTAGCAGAAATCATGGGTGGGCCTGCCCACATGTCCTGGCTCTATGCTGTCCTATTCAGGCACATTTTGAGGCCAGGTTCATGCGCGGAAGACCGGGCGCATTCATGGAAGGGGTGCAAATCAGTGGTAACAAAACATCAAACCCACCGCTGATTGGGTTTGTCTTAGTCTTTTAGAAATATAGCAATAGCAATAGCAGTAGACTTATATACCGCTTCATAGGCCTTTCAGGCTCTCTAAGCGGTTTACAGAGAGTCAGCATATTGCCCCCAACAATCTGGGTCCTCATTTTACCCACCTCGGAAGGATGGAAGGCTGAGTCAACCCTGAGCCGGTGAGATTTGAACCGCTGAACTGCTGATCTAGCAGTAGCCTGCAGTGCTGCATTTAACCACTGCGCCACCTTGGCTCATAGAAGGACTAGGCGTGACATGATAGCAGTGGTCCAATATTTGAGGGGCTGCCACAAAGAAGAGGGGGACAACCTATTCTCTGAAGCACCTGAAGGCAGGACAAGAAGCAATGGATGGAAACTAATCAAGGAGAGAAGCAACCTAGAACTAAGGAGAAATTTCCTAAGAGTGCGAACAATTAACCAGCGGCATGACTTGCCTTCAGGAGTTGTGGGTGCTTCACTGCTGGAGGTTTTCAAGAAGAGACTGGACTGCCTCTTGTCTGGAATTGTAAAGGGTCTCCTGCTTAAGCAGGGGTTGGACTAGAAGACCTCCAAGATCTCTTCCAACTCTGTTATTCTGTTATCACCACCTGCTCTATAAGAGTTGACACATTCAAATCTGCCCATCATTTTTTGGGCAGTCACACAATCCCCAAAACATAATGCAATCCTTTCCATGCTTATCACACTTAGGCAAGATGTTCTGTTCTTCTTTGCCTTCACACTTTTTATTCCAAAAGATTTTGTGTGGTTGTGACCAAACAATTCATTTCCCCCCCCCCTCCGACATCAGTCCCGAGCCTTTTGTTCCAAATTGTTGCTGGCTTATTGTAGTTTTTTTAGACAATAACCACTGTGATGTGGTCAGGGAGAAAGACACTTTTTCATTTCATTTTTTTTTCATTTCATTTTCCCTTTATTTGTATGCTGCCCTTTTCCCTGGGGGGGACTCAGGGCGGCTCACCAGTTAAAAAAAGGGGGGGGAAGGACAAACAGTTTCCAACATACAGACAATACAACATATTAAAAAACACAACAGCCACACAATTCGAGTGGGGTTAGAGTCTTAACCCCAGGCCAGCCAGATCTTTAGGGCGGCGCGGAAGGACCGGAGGGTGGTGAGGGTCCGAATCTCCACGGGGAGTTCATTCCAGAGGGTCGGAGCAGCCACCGAGAAGGCTCTCCTCCGGGTAGTTGCCAGTCTACACTGGCTAGATGATGGAATTCGGAGGAGGCCTAATCTATGCGATCGTATCGGTCTAGTGGAGGTAATTGGCAGTAGACGGTCTCTCAAGTACCCAGGTCCAGTACCATGAAGGGCTTTGTAGGTGATAAGTAGCACCTTGAATCGCACCCGGAGATCAACAGGCAGCCAGTGCAGCTCGCGGAGGATAGGTGTTACGTGGGTGAACCGAGGTGCAGCTTTTTCTCACCACAATCCCACATCGTTGTGATGCACAACACTGTGCAGTGGATCTCTGGATAAATACTCCAGAGGAGATGCAACTCAAAAGGAGAAGGATATGACCTGGCCTCCATCTGCCTTCTCCCACCCCGCCCCCAAATCTGGCATGAAGTTAATATGGGTATTTACAGAATCTTTTCATCACCTCTTTCACCATGCTCAGCAACCGCTGATGGCGAACTTGATGACTAATCACAAACATTTGCAGAATTTCCAGAAATTTTCCACTGTTGCCAACACCGCAGATGTGAGGCTCAGGTACAAGAAGTCCTCAAGAACACACAAGAGGCTGCGGACATGCCCCAGTTTTAAGATAAATCTGGGGCATTCTTGTATTGGCCCACAAAGGTCCTGAGAAGCACCTCTCTGGGTACTTGAGAGACCGCCTACTGCCAATTACCCCCACTAGACCGATAAGATCGCATAGATTAGGCCTCCTCCGAATTCCATCAGCCAGCCAGTGTAGACTGGCAACTACCCGGAGGAGAGCCTTCTCGGTGGCTGCTCCGACCCTCTGGAACGAACTCCCCATGGAGATCCGGACCCTCACCACCCTCCAGACCTTCCGCGCCGCCCTTAAATCTGGCTGTCCCGGCTGGCCTGGGGTTAAAGACTCTAACCCCACTCGAATTGTATGACTGTTGTGTTCTTAAATGATGTAGTGTCTTTATGTTGTAAATTGTTTGTCCTTCCCCCCCCCCTTTGAACTGTGAGCCGCCCTGAGTCCCCCAGGGAAAAGGGTGGCATACAAATAAAGTGAAACTAAACTAAACTAAACTAAACTAAACCTCGAAAAAGGTAGAACACAGGAAGTGGAGATTGGCAGTTCCTTTGCCTGAGTAGGCACAATTTTAATTTTATTTAATTTTATTTAATTCATTTTTTTAAAAAAAGTGTAGAGAAAGGCATGGAAGCATGGAGGCTGATTGGAAAGATGGTTTATTGAAGAGGGCCACATGAGTTTGAGGCCCTGAGCAGCTGAGCACATAGAGTGGAGAGTGAGGGTTATTTATACCTTCTCTTGGGCCTTGCCCTTGAGCTTCCTGTTCCTGTGGCAAGGGCATGTATTCTATTGGCTGTAGTCAGACTCCCATTGGGCCGTGTGGGGTCATGTTTGTCTGAATGAAGCTGAGGCTGCAATTACCTTATTCTACTGAATCAAAAGGAGTTGGAAGGCATCATTTTTCTCCTTCTATCCTACTTTTCTCCCCCCTTTCGTCTCATATTTTCCCAGTATTTTCTTTTTTCCCTTTGTATTTTTGTATTTTATGTTTATATTTTGATAACTAAAACAAATTGGGGAAAAGAGGGGAAAACCCCACCCTTGAAATAACTTGATAAGGCTTTGAAGGTGACAATTGTAGTTTTCCATGGGTGGGTCTCCTTGATCCAGGTCCAACACCATAACTGCCTGCAGCCCTACTGTACCTGTTCTGACCCCCCTCTGTCCGGTGAGTAACACAACCCAAGCTTACTGTTAGCCACACTTTATTCACAGTAATTACTCACAGACAAGACATTGGCAACAACCCAGACTCCCACAGATAAGAGATACAATACACACAAGAGCTTCTCCAGCTTGGTATAAACTTGGTATAAAGGAGACCTGCAAAAGGTCTCCTCCAAAGTCTCTTCTTATATATTCTCTTGGGAGGAGCCAAACCACAACCACCTGGGCCTGATTATCTCCTATGAGTCTGTCTCCGTAATTGCTGCCTTCATTTCTCCGCCCTCCTCTGCTGGGTGTCAGGGACAAACTCCCTTTGATCTTTACCACTGCTCCATGCCTCGGGCACCTCATGGTGGCCAACCAGCCTCCCTGGTCCCTGCTCAGAGTCTGAACCCTGCCCAGGGTCCTCCACATCTTCCAGAGACAACTCATAGGGTCCCTCGCTATTGGAGTCCATTGGCAGCTCCAACAGCTCCTGCTGGGCCAGAACACCTGCCATACCCCACTAAGCTCTGTCCATAACTTCTGACCCCTCTGGATCACAAGCCTATCTTCCCTTGGCAAGTCTAAGTAAGCAGAGATGATGACTAAGAGGTGAAACAACAATAATGTCATGGAGCCTGAGTCCGCAGAGGAGGATGAGCCAGAGCTGGGGCCAACAGAGGTTGAGGGGGCAGCCTCATTGGCTTTGGAGAAACATGGGAAGGAGCAGGATGAGGCAACCCCAGGTCCCTTGGGCTTGGGACTGTTTGCCAGCAGGGAAGAATGGGAAGGACGACTGAGAGAGTGGGGAAGAGAGGACAGGCAGTGGAGATGAGGAATGATGGAGCTTAGGTGAAGAACAAGGACCACCCACTCTTGATCCCCCAGCACGGAGAGTGGAGAGAAGGCAGGAACAGCGCAGGAAGGCACGATGACTCAGGAAGAGCACACCCACCCCATGTTCACAAGGAACACCTGGGGACTGAGACTTAAGGAGACACTGTGGAGAGGGTGCTTGTTGGGAACAAACACTGAATTTGTGGAGTTTTGGGTGCTGTTGTCGATGTCTGGAGTTCGCTGGACTTCTTGCCTTATCATTGCCTTGTTCCTTCACTTGGTGGACTTGTTGCCTTGTTCTCTTGCCTTGCTGGACTTCTTTCCTTGAAACCGTTGTGCTAACAGCGTTACTACTCACAGCCACAGGCTGCTGGAGGTATGTGTGTGTCTGAGCAAAAGTTGGAGCAATAAAAGGGAGTTTGAACTGTCAGCTGATTGTGTTGCCTCCGTGCCTTGCCTCTGGTCATCACAAATATGTAGGTAAAGGTAAAAGTTCCCCTCGCACATATGTGCTAGTCATTCCCAACTCTAGGGGGCGCTGCTCATCTCTGTTTCAAAGCCGAAGAGCTAGCGCTGTCCAAAGACGTCTCCGTGGTCATGTGGCTGGCATGACTAAATGCCGAAGGCGCACGGAACGCTGCTACCTTCCCACCAAAGATGGTTCCTATTTTTCTACTTGCATTTTTACATGCTTTCGAACAGCTACGTTGGCAGAAGCTGGGACAAGTAACAGGAGCTCACTTCATTACGTGATGCTAGGGATTCGAACCATCGAAAGGCCGACCTTTCTGATCGACAAGCTCAGCATCTTAGCCACGAGCCACTGTGTCCCTCTGACTATATTACTCTGACTGTAATAGACCGCAATGTATACAGGTAGTTCTTGATTTACAACCATTCATTTACTGGTCATTTGAAATTACAACACCACTGAAAAAAAGTGACTTATGTCTATTTTCACACTTATGAGCATTGCAGAATCCTCATGACTAAACGTCGAAGGCGCACGGAACGCTCTTACTTTCCCAACAAAGGTGGTTCCTATTTTTCTACTTGCATTTTGACATGCTTTCGAACTGCTAGGTTGGCAGAATCTGGGACAAGTAACAGGAGCTCACTCCGTTAAATGGCACTAGGGATTCGAACTGCCAAACTGCCGACCTTTCTGATCGACAAGCTCAGTGTCTTAGCCACTAAGCCACCATGTCCCCCATATGTAGAGGAATAGGTAGAAATATGTAGAGGAGGCATCAATTGAGGGCCCTTCAGCCAGATCAGCAGAATGTTCTCATTTCATGGCCTCCAAAGCTCTTTTGAAGGATTTGCAATTTCCCAGGAAACGTATTCCCCAGCCTGCCTTGGGGACAGCTGCCCTTGCCAACTTGGAGAGCTGATTTGTAATGGCCCGTCTCTTTCCTGGCAGGAAATTAGCCGCTCTTAGTGCCAAGACATTTGGACTTACAATGGTAACACAATCTTCCTTTTTCGCCCTTTATCTTGGAAAGAAATGGCTCCTCCATTTGACCATGTTTTCATTTCTTTGTTCTTGGACCAGGAAATTATTTCTGAGCTCAAAAGCTCCTTTCCAGAGGCTTCTTGGAGTTGTTGCCTCTTTTTTCCTAAATATTTTCGTGGTGTGGTCAACTCTCAAATCTTCCTGGACTTGGAGTCTTTAATATTAGTTCAAATTAGTTCTTGGAATGGGTTCCACCACAAATGCGCGCACAACAAAAGCGCGCCTGACTAAACCGCGGTGTCTAAAGCGCGGTGACAAAACCGTGCAACAAATGAGTGACTAATTAGCCCTAAAGCGCGCTGACAAAAGCGCGCCGACAGAAGCGCGCTGTAACGTAACCCTAAACCTAACCCTAAACCTAACCCTAAACCTAATCCTAAACCTAACCCTAACCCTAAACCTAACTGTAAATCTTACCTTAAATGAAATCGCGCTTCTGTCGGCGCGCTGTTGTCGGTGCGCTGTTGTCGGCGCGCTTTTGACATCGCGGTTTTAGCGCTGCGGTGTTGTTGGCGCGCTTATGACGTTCGCGCTTTTGATGGGTCACGCTTGGAATGCTGTCATACAATAAGGTGAGGATCAGTGGTGGGGATTCAAAAATGTTTACTACCGGTTCTATGAGCGTGGCTTGGTGGGCGTGGCTTGGTGGACATGGCAGGGGAAGGATACTGCAAAATCTCCATTCCCTCCCCACTCCAGGGGAAGGATACTGCAAAATCTCCATTCCCTCCCCACTCCAGGGGAAGGATACAGCAAACTCAATTCCCACCCACTCCAGGGGAAGGATACTGTAAAATATCCATTCCCTCCCCACTCCAGGGGAAGGATACTGTAAAATCTCCATTCTCTCCACACTCTAGGGGAAGGATACTGTAAAATCCCCATTCCCATTCCAAGTGAAGAACACTGCAAAATCTCCATTCCCTCCCCACTCCAGGGAAGGATACTATAAAATCCCCATTCCCTCATGATCAGCTGGGACTCAGGAGGCAGAGAATAGATGGGGGTGGGGCCAGCCAGAGGTGGTATTTACCAGTTCTCTGAACTACTCAAAGTTTCTGCTTCCGGTGCTCCAGAACTGGTCAGAACCTGCTGAATACCACC
The DNA here is from genome assembly GCF_051295495.1 of Thamnophis sirtalis. Taxonomy (NCBI): domain Eukaryota; kingdom Metazoa; phylum Chordata; class Lepidosauria; order Squamata; family Natricidae; genus Thamnophis; species Thamnophis sirtalis. The sequence continues at coordinate 88,994,046 of NW_028261387.1, forward strand.
TCTGGTGAGGATATTGTTTCACCCCATTGTGTGATCTAATCTGACTGGTTTTGATTTTCCGGTGTCCAAGGCAGGAGCCCTGTTCACACAAAATGCAGTCCTATAGTTAAAGGATATAATGTTTTTCTGAATTTACCGAATTGTCCACGTTTGCACAACACACTGAAATATAAACTAATAGCTTGATGCCAACTTACTTTCAAGATCATCTCCTTCAGCCAGAATTGATTCATCTGATGCATACAGTGCAGTGGTGGGTTGCTAATTTGTTTACTACCAGTTCGGCGCGCTCCTGCGCATGCGCAGAAGTCTCTGGGCGGGTGGGTGGAGCCTCCCGCCGCCGCTACAACCAGTTTGTCCGATCCGGGCTGAAAAATTGCTTATGATTCCCCATTTTTTAAGGTTAGGGACCTGAGACAAAGAAGAGATAGCAATAGCAATAGCAGTTAGATTTATATACCGCTTCATAGGGCTTTCAGCCCTCTCTAAGCGGTTTACAGAGTCAGCATATTGCCCCCAACAACAATCCGGGTCCTCATTTTACCCACCTCGGAAGGATGGAAGGCTGAGTCAACCCTGAGCCGGTGAGATTTGAACAGCCGAACTGCAGAACTGCAGTCAGCTGAAGTAGCCTGCAGTGCTGCATTTAACCACTGCGCCACCTCGGCTCTATGAAATAGATGAAATAATCTGTTTTCTGGATCTACCCTCTGCATTCAAACATAAAATAACCAAATGGGGTCAGTTCACACAACATGTAAAGTCATGCATGCGAAACAAAACGGCAACATTATAAAGAACCTAGGCTGTCACTAACCAAGGTCAAGACGTTGTGCAAATGTTTCACTTCACAAATTTTGTGCAAAACTTTCAGCCTGATGCTCATATATGTAGCAAAAAATGTTTCCCATTCTTGTACTTAGTAAGATAATTTTTCTTTCCTTTTCTTTTTTGTGTGGGAAATCTTAGCATAGCTTTAGAAGAAAAAATGTATGAGGGATTTGAGCATCAAACATTGGACTTGAAAGATAACCAGTTAATTCCAAAAGTGAAATGAAATGGAGGGGAAAATGAATGAATGAATGAATGGGAAGGAAGGAAGGAGAGAGAGAGAGAGAGAGAGAGAGAGAGAGAAAGGAAAAAAGACGGGGAGAGGAGGGAGAGGGAGGAGGAAGAAAAGGAAAGAAGGAAAAAGAAAAAGAAGAAAAGAAAGAAAGAAAAAGAAAAGAAAGAAAGAGAAAGAAAGAAAGAGAAAGAAAGAAAGAAAGAAAGAAAGAAAGAAAGAAAGAAAGAAAGGGAAAGGGGGTGGGAGGAGAAGAAGGAAGGAAAGAAGGAATTAAAAAGAAAAAGAGAAGGAAGGAGAAAAAGAAAGAAAGAGAGAGAGGAAGGGAGGGAGGAATGAAGGAGAGAGGGAAAGAAATGGAGGAGGAGGAAGAAGGAGGAGGAGAAGACAGGAAAAAGGAAGGAAGGAGAAAAAGAAAGAATGAGAAAGAGAAAGAAAGAATGAAATGGGGAGGTAGGAGGAGAAAGGAAAGGAGGAAGGAGAGACAGAAACAAAGGAAGGAAGGAAATATCACAAGTTAAACACATTTAGTGAGTTTAAGATTACAGACATTCATCCCAGATTCTCTTACCCACAAACAAATCTATGAAGTATCATCCGTGCAGTCCTGATGTCACTAAAAGCCCATTAAGTGTTACTGTGTACAATATTATTTATTAAAGGGTGAGACTTGAGTACGGCTGCTGACTCTTCAACCTTCAATTTACTTTGGCAGGATTGCCCCAAAGACGGATTCAAATAACTCCAGGGCTTTATCTGTGATTTCCAAATGTGTAAAAAGCTTTCTCGAAGCAAAGTGAAGAAGAAGAGCAAGGCCAGGGTGGGTGGGGGGGAATCACCCAAGTGTGTTTTTTGCTTCCGTGAAATGCAATGCCCCTCCCTTTTTCAACCTGCTTTGCTTTTTCCTTAAAACCACAACTGACTGTTGTGTTGATGGTGCCGATGTAAAACTCCATTTAGAACCTGATTGGATTCCTGTGGAATCAAGCCAGAAATGGATTTTGAATCCTTTGCTATTATTGTAGTGGCTGCCAAAATGCTGTAGTGAAGCATGAAGAGGGAAGCATCTGAAGTTCTACATCTCATTTGAGGTTCTACGTACTTATCTAGGGCATCAACAAATAGATCACGATTGGCGATAAGAACTGTTAGATCAGTTTCATTTACACTTTTTAGTGGCTGCTGAAATACTTTAATCTCCTTTTAGGCCTGCTTTTATCCTTTCATTCTTTTCTTCTTTAATTTCAGGATTGGTAGCTTAAGAGTGCTACGATGGCGCTATTATTTAAAATAAATTGCTTTGTGGTTGTTAGAAATACCTTAACACCATTCTTAATAAGAGATAAGCTGCAAATCCCATTCCTATTGCTTTTAAAGGGCTAGGGGCATTAATGGAGGGATAATACAGATAGTCCTCAATTTAAAACATTTGGTTGAGTGGCTGTTCAAAGTTACGATGACACTGAAAAAAGTTTTTCAATATGACTAGTATACTTGTGAGAGGGATTTCGAGGGGGGGAGGAGGAGGAGGACTGGGGGATTCCTTGGTGCTCGCTGAGCTTGGTTGTTTTCTTGCAGACGTTTCATTACCCAACTAGGTAACATCATCAGTACTACTGATAATGATGTTACTGTCATTTCCTTTTGAACTTCAGGCCTGCCACACTTTCTACTGTGGGAAAATGGGAGGGGGGATTATATGTAGTGGGGTCAGGGGTGAAATCCAGCAGGTTCTGAGGAACCGGTAGCGGAAATTTTGAGTAGTTCGGAGAACCGGTAGCGGAAAATTTGAGTAGTTCGGAGAACCGGTAGCGGAAATTTTGAGTAGTTCGGAGAACTGTCAAATGCCACCTCTGTCTGGCCCCAGAGTGGGATGGGAACGGAGATTTTGCAGTATCCTTCCCCTGCCACGCCCACCAAGCCACACCCACCAAGCCACATCTCGCCAACCCAGCCATGTCCACAGAACTGGTAGTAAAACTGGTATTGAATTTCATAACTGAGTGGGATGATATGTAGCCATAATAACATTCTTCTTAGAAATTCAAGGTCATCTTTGTCTCTGCACCTGGCCGGAACTGGATGGGAGGAATCTGTCTTCATGGCAGTGGAAGATTGGACCATGTGATGAACTTGTGGGTGTTGAGGCAGGATCTTGAACTTTCAACCGGGTGGGGAAAATCGGGAAGCTTTAAGATTTGGGTTTTCCCAGATGTGCCGACATGGCTCTCTTAATAAATTGGAACTTTGAGGAATCTCTTGCCTCGGACTCTGATTTTATATTGGATGCTATTTGAATCCTTGACAGTTATCTAGTTTGGTTAATGAAGCATCTACAAGAAAACAACCAAGCTCAGGGAGCATCAAGCACCCCACAGTTGTTGTTGTCCTTCTCTTCCTCCTCCTCCTCTTCACAAACACCTTTCTCTTCTAGCCCTGATTCAGGGGTGGGCTCCTGTACTAATTGGTGGCAGTTCACTCTGACCACACTTTGCTCAGTTGACTGAAAATTGTTCTGCGCATGCGCAGAAACATTCCAGTGATGGCAGAAGAAATTAAGGAATTGGTTTGGGGGGGGCGTGGCCAGCCTGGGCCACTGGCAGTTCTGCGACACAGGCCAAATCACCACTACCAGTTCGGCTGAACCAGGCCGAACTGAGAGCAACCTACCTCTGCCCTGATGATGTTACCTAGTTTGGGTAACGAAACATCTGCAAGAAAACAAGCAAGCTCAGAGAGCACCAAGGACCCCTCATGTCAACCTGAACTAGAAATATTCTCCCTTATTAATATCTCACTTGTTTAAACTGAATAAGTTTAAACACCTAAGAGCCAAGGTGGCGCAGTGGTTAAATGCAGCACTGCAGGCTACTGCTAGATCAGCAGTTCAGCCGTTCAAATCTCACCGGCTCAGGGTTGACTCAGCCTTCCATCCTTCCGAGGTGGGTAAAATGAGGACCCAGATTGTTGGGGGCAATATGCTGACTCTCTGTAAACCGCTTAGAGAGGGCTGAAAGCCCTATGAAGCGGTATATAAGTCTACTGCTATTGCTATTGCTATTGAATAAGGTCGCAGCGATTTATGCAGCTGGATTAACAGAGGGGATTTTGATATTCCAGTTTAGCCAAACATGAATATTATCTCCGACTTCTGAAGGAAGGAAAACCTTAGCACTGAGAGCGCAATGGCTCTGCTTTTCTTCTCTCTGTTTCAACTTCTCTTTCATGCTGCCTCATCGTTACCGGTTTTAATAAGATTTCTCTCAATGGTCTCCTTGTCCCCAAATGTTATCCTGTGAACAGTGGAACGATTGAGCATATTACCCTAAGCTCAAAGATAAAAGTGTAAATTGGATTCACCCAATTTAAACTCTCTTAGCTATTCCTTGAGATGTTGTAATCTTCCTTTTGACATCCTACTTCACCGAGCATAATGAGGACTTAGAGAAGTGGGTATGAAGTCTCCGCAGTGGCAAATTAAACATGGTTAGTAATAAATTTTTGAGTGATTTCACATCTCACAAGAGTAGATTTACGATCAATCAATCAAACAGAATAGAGCTGGAAGGGACCTTGGAGGTCTTCTAGTCCCAGTGAATCCCAGTGGTGGGATTCAATTTTTTTTTACTACTGGTTTTGTGGGTGTGGCTTTGTGGGCATGGCAGGGAAAATCCCCATTTCCCCACCACCACCACACTAACCTGCTTTCCAGCTCCATTCTCCTGTTCAGGGCAACAAAAGAAGATCAGCTGGGAGGGAGTAAGGGCGGGGCCAGCCTATTTCTGGTTCTCCAAACTACTCAAAATTTCCACTACCAGTTCTCCAGAACCTGTCAGAACTGGCTGAATACCACCTCTGAGCCACTCCTTAAGCAGGAGACCATTTCAGACAAGTGACTGTCCAGCCTCTACTTAAAAACCTCCAATGATGAGGCACCTACAACTTCTGGTGGTGAGCTGTTCCACGAATTAATTGTCCTCACTGTTAGGAAGTTTCTCCTTAATTCCAGGTTGCTTCTCTCCTTGATTAGTTTCCCTCCATTGTTTCTTGCCTTGCCTTCTGATGCTTTGGAAAATACGTTGACCCCCCTCCTCTTTGTGGCAGCCCCTCAAGTACTGGAACACTACTATCATGTCCCCCCCTAGTCCTTCTTTTCTCTAGACTAGCCAAATTCAATTCCTGCAAAATGTCAACTCCCAACGTTGTCATAGTAAGAGAAGTGGGGGGAGTGCATTCCACATATACTGTCGGCTGAAGTCGGATCTCAGATTACTGCAGCAGGCTTGGAGGGGTGCATCTCATAGGGGAATGTAATTTATGACACAGCCTGAGGGGAGGGGAGGGACAGGTGTAAAGTGCAACTATAAATCAAAAAAAGCTTAGATCTGACTGCGAAAAGATCTTGCCTGTGATGCTCCTAATAAATTACTAGTTTTGTATTGAAACTTGGCTCGATACTCACGAATCAATTAGGGCATTTTTAGGGAACCTTACAGAGCCATTCTTCATATGTGTTTGTCTCCAGGCCTTTAATCACCTTAATTGCTCTTCTCTGCACTTTTTCCAAAGTCTCAACATCTTTTTTGTAACGTGGTGAGCAAAACTGGATTCATTTTATTCAAGGTATAAATGAAAGATTTGTTGGGCTTTCCAGGAAATAAGCTACGCAAATATTGAATAGGAATCCACCCTCAAGGGATCATTTTTCACGGAACTCTGCCGTTTCTGTGATAGTCTTGCAGATAATGATGTTTCTGTAGATTCTTTATCGTTCATAATTCTAAGAGTTTTGCATGTTTCATAAGCTTGAACTAATTACTCAGAGCAATTCATTCCAGGCTAATACACATTTAGCTTTCTGATACATCATTCAGTTTTCAAATCAAGTTTTTGATTTTTTTTTTTTAAGTATTTATTTACCTATTGAAAACAATTTCTTTGATAAACTTCCATCTAGTATGTTTTCTTCTGCCTTCAGGTGCTTTGGAGAATAGGTTGATCCCCTCTTCTTTGTGGCAGCCCCTCAAATATTGGAACACTGCTATCATGCCCCTCCCCCAGTCCTTCTTTTCTCTAGACTAGCCATGCCCAGTTCCTGTAACCGTTCTTCATATGTTTTAGTCCCCAGTCCCCTAATCATCTTGGCTGCTCTTCTCTGCACTCTTTGTAGACTAGAGTCTCAACATCTTTTTTGTAGTGTAGTGAGCAAAACTGGATGCATTATTCTAGGTGTGGTTTTACTAGGGCTTTACAGGAGAGCTTCTGATTCAACACAGATTGTGAAGTTCCATCAAGATTGTCCTCTCAATATCCTAACGGACCAAGGCAAAAATGGTCATTTCCTTACAGCAGATCAATTGTTACTGATCAAAAGCCCTGTTCAAACAAAAACCTTTCACTAGGTCATAAAGTGGGTTAGTATGTCAGTGGACTTAATTTTAGCTTCAAAGTCCCTAGGGCTCTTTGGTGCTGATTAAGCCTGCATCTTTCACCAAATGCTGAAAGACTTTCCAGAGTAGATTTAGGATAGTTTGGTTGTTAGTTGTGAAGTCATGTCCGACCCATCACGACCCCAGGGACAATGTTCCTCCAGGCCTTCCTTCCCTCTATCATCCTCTGGAATTCATTTAAGCTCACACCTTCTGCTTTGGTGACTCCATCCAGCCATCTCATTCTCTGTTGTCCCCTTCTTCTTTTGCCCTCCGTCGTTCCCAGCATGAGGCTCTTCTCCAGTGAGTCCTTCCTTCTCGTTAGGTGGCCAAAGCATTTGAGTTTCATCTTCAGGATCTGGCCTTCTAAAGAGGAGTCAGGGTTGATCTCCTCTAGGACTGACTGGTTTGATCACCTTGCACTCCAAGGGACTCTGGGGAGTCTTCTCCAGAAACATAGTTCAAAGGCCTCAATTCTTTGGTGTCCAGCCTTCCTTATGGTCCAACCTTCACAGCCATCCATTGCAAGTGGGAAAACCATAGCCTTGACGATACACATTTTTGTTGGCAGGGTGATGTCTCTGCTTTTTAATATGCAGTCTAGATTTGCCATAGCTTTCCTCCCCAGGAGCAAGCGTCTTTTAATTTCTTGGCTGCAGTCCCCATCTGCGGTGATCTTGGAGCCCAGGAAAATAAAATATGTCACTATCTCAAGGGACCACCTTGCAGTCCAAGGGACTCGCAGGAGTCTTCTCCAGTAACATAGTTCAAAGGCCTCAATTCTTCACCTCTCTAAACACTCCCTAATGATTTCTTTTCTACTTTTCACTCCAGGTTCTGACCAGGGGTGAGATGATAGCAGTCTTCCAATATTTGAGGGGCTGTCACAGAGAAGAGAGGGTTGACCTCTTCTTCAAAACACCTGAGGGCAGGATAAGAAGTAACAGGTGGGAGTTTATCAAAGAGAGATCCAACCTAGAATTGAAGAGAAATTTCCTGACAGTGAGAACAATTAATGATTGAGGAACTAAAAGGGGAACTAAAAACTAAACAGGAACTTCGCAGTCAAGGGATAGATATCACATGGTGGTCACAAATGCAGATACAATCTTGTTATAAGAAAGATATTAATATGTATGGTTTAAAAAAAGAGTTAACAGAATTAGATCAGCTATTAACTGGAACAGATGATAAACTGATAAGGAAATTATATTGTTATATACTAAGTATTAAACTTGAAAGTGAGCAGGTATAGGAGACAGTTGTTCGCACTGTCAGGAAATTTCTCCTCAATTCTGAGTTGCATCTCTCCCTGATAGGCTTCCACCAGAGGTGGCATTCAGCAGGTTCTGAACAGTTCTGGAGAACTGAAGGCAGAAAGTTTGAGTAGTTCAGAGAACCAGAAAATACCACCTCTGACTGGCCCCACCCCATCTATTCTCTGCCTCTCGAGTCCAAGCTGATCGGAAGGGAATGGGGATTTTATAGTATCCTTCCCCTGGAGTGGGGAGGGAATGGGGATTTTGCAGTATCCTTCCCCTGCCACGCCCACCAAGCCATGTCCACAGAAACAGTAGTAAAGGAATTCAAATCCCATCACTGGCTTCCACTTGTTACTTCTTGTCCTGCCCTCTGGTGCTTTGGAAAATACATCAATCCCCTCTTCTGTGTGATGGTCCCACAACAACGGGAGGACTGATATTCTAGGACATTCTGCTGATTTATCTTCTGTTCTTTTTTTCCCCCCAGAATGAAGTGTTCCACGATCTCTCCTTGGCCCGTCTATTAATTTATCTATTTCCTACAAAATCCCTCCTTCTGAAGACCAAGATTTCAGCCCACCACCAGAAGGATCCAAGCCCGCTTGAGGAAGGACAAGTGAGAGAGACAGACAGACAGACAGACAGACAGACAGACAGACAGACATCTGAGAACCTCAACTGGCCCCGTTGGATGGAAATGTCTCACAAGATGGTGGGGGAAAATGGCTACCACTGTACCCACAAGCTTATTTTCTCCAACGCATCCAATTCCTCGGAGAACAGCCCTCCTTTTGACAGCCCCAGTCCTCAGGAACCCTGCCCCACTCCTTTGAGCAACGGGGCGTTCTACTCCAACACAAACAGTCCTTCGGATTCCTGCATGAAGCCTCTCTGTGAGGCGACATCCCCCAACGAAAACGGGTTCAGCGGCGGCATCAAATACGTCGCCACCGAGCGGGAGGTCCTGGTGTGCGGGTGGGGCGGCTTCACCCCAAGTTGTTTACAGTTTTTCAACACCCCCAAAGGAGTCCTCTTTTTCCTGTGTGTGGCTTCCTTCCTGCAAGGCATGACCGTCAACGGCTTTGTCAACACCGTCATTACGTCGATCGAGCGGCGCTTCGACCTCCAGAGCTACCAAAGCGGGTTGATTGCAAGCTCCTACGACATTGCGGCCTGCGTGTGTTTGACATTTGTCAGTTACTTTGGGGGCAACGGGCATAAACCGCGGTGGCTGGGCTGGGGAGTTTTGATCATGGGGATTGGCTCCCTCATTTTTGCCCTGCCTCACTTCACCACCAGCCAATACGAAGTCCCTTTTTCGGAGGAGGTTGGCACGTGCTCCTCCAATCAAAGTGCGTTGTGTTCAGAAAGTGTCTCCACCCTCTCTAATTATCAGTTTGTCTTCATGCTCGGACAGTTTCTACATGGGATTGGAGCAACGCCACTCTACACCCTTGGGGTGACCTATCTGGATGAAAATGTCAAGTCCAACTATTCTCCTGTGTATATTGGTAAGTTCTGCAGTCTACAGAATGATGGAATGGATAGGAGGATACCATTTTATTTATTATTTATCTATCTAACTATCTATCTATGAGCCATGGTGGCGCAGTGGTTAGAGTGCAGTACTGCAGGCTACTTCTTGCGACTGCCAACTGCCTGCAATTTGGCAGTTCAAATCTCATGAGGCTCAAGGTTGACTCAGCCTTCCATCCTTCCGAAGTGGGTCAAATGAGGACCCCAATTGTTAAGGGCAATATAAACTGTAAACTGTTTAGAGAGGGCTGTAAAGCACTGTAAAGTGGTATATAAATGCTATTGCTATCTATCTATCTGTCATCTATCTATTTTATCGATTGTGTATCTGTCTGTCTATCCATCCATGCATCCATCCCATCCGTCTGTCTGTCTGTCTATCTCTCATCTATCTATCTATCTATCTATCTATCTATCTATCTATCTATCTATCCATCCATCCATCCATCCATCCATCCATCCATCCATCCATCCATCCATCCATCCATCCATCCATCCATCCATCCATCCAATCCATCCAATCCAATCCAATCCAATCCAATCCAATCCAATCCAATCCAATCCAATCCAATCCAATCCAATCCAATCCCATCCATCCATCCATCCATCCATCCCATCCGTCTGCCTGTCTATCTCCAAGAAACAGGCCCATTTTCAGATTTCTGGGAGGCCCGTATTTTACCCTCCCAGAACCTCCACATGAGCCCTGCACTTACCTGGCATCCAAAATGGGCTACATGGAGACTCCTGGGAGGGGAGGGATGCCCGGGGCAGCCAGTCCTTGCAAACCAGATGTAAAATTAGCATCTGGTTCGCCCTAACTGGTTGAATCCCACCCCTGGGCTGGAGTCATGACAGAGAAGACCTTCCTCCTGGAGCCGGTCAGTAACAGGACCCACAACATGCCTCCTCTGCCGGCATGAGTGGTACAGGCCAATCCTCGTGGGGTGAGATGGTCCTTTAAGTAACCTGAACCCATGCGATAAAGGACTTTAAAGGGTTTCATGGCAGGGTTTTAAGATATTCTCTTCTATTGATGCAGCAGTTCAAAAGGCCGTCACAGGTCAATGGGAGCAGGTGTATTTGCTGAAAACAAGGGCACACTCAAAACCAGTCAGTTGAAATGAACAAGCAGTTCAGAAGAAGATGGTTAATTGGCAAAACAGTCCGCATTGAACAAGAGAAGAAACCACGGTAGAGGTTCTCCAGTTGACGGCCACCTATGGGGAATGTATCCTCTGGGTCATGCAGTCCAATCCTTACATTGCCCAGGGGGTTGGATTATAGCAAAGGTCTCCAAACCTGGCAACTTTTAAGACTTGTGGACTTCAACTCCCAGAAATCCCCAGTCAGCCATCATCACTGGGGAATTCTGGGAGTTGAAGTCCACAAGTCTTAAAGTTGCCAAGTTTGGAGACCCCCAGATAGCAATAGCAGTTAGACTTATATACCGCTTCATAGGGCTTTCAGCCCTCTCTAAGCCGTTTACAGAATCAGCATATTGCCCCCAACAATCCGGGTCCTCATTTTACCCACCTCGGAAGGATGGAAGGCTGAGTCAACCTTGAGCCGGTGAGATTTGAACAGCCGAACTGCAGAACTGCAGTTAGCTGAAGTAGCCTGCAGTGCTGCACTCTAACCACTGCGCCACCTCGGACCTTTCAACTTAATGACTGAAGGAAACTTGGAGAAGGTTATAGGCTCCTGCAGTGGCCTTCTTTGCCCCAGTTTGAGCCTGAGCAAACACCCGAATCTTCCATGTTGACCTTTGCCCAATATCAAAGTTGTGTCTTGTCTCTTTTCAGCTGTTTTCTACACCGCTGCCATATTGGGCCCAGCAGCTGGCTACTTGGTTGGAGGCATCTTTCTCAATATTTACACTGAAATTGGGAGACGGTAAGTTCCTAGTCCCCTTTCTCTTTCCTTCCATCAGCCCTGAAAATTCCCTTCTGCCCCTGTCTCAATATACTTCCATCAGGTAGAGCCAAAGTCACTCTCAACAGGGATTGGTATTGGTATTGGTATTTTATTATTTGTATGCCGCCCTTCTCCGGGAGGACTCAGGGCGGTGAACAATTCAAAGTGGAAAAAAAGGGGGAACATAAAAGACAAAATACAAATAATAAAAGTCGACAACAATCGCACAACCATACATGTCGAGAGGGGAGGGAACTCATCACCCCCAGGCCTGCCGGCAAAGCCAGGTTTTGATGGCTTTTCGGAAGGCCTGGAGAGAGGTGAGGGTCCGAATCCCTGCGGGGAGTTCATTCCAGAGGGCTGGAGCTGCCACAGAAAAGGCCCTCCCCCGGGTAATAGCCAGGTGGCATTGGCTGGTAGATGGCACCCGGAGGAGGCCAACCCTGTGAGATCTAATGGGTCTGTGGGAGGTAATTGGCAGCAGGCGGTCTCTCAAGTACCCAGATCCAATACCATGAAGGGCTTTATAAGTTACGACTAGCACCTTGAAGCGTATCCGGAGACTGATCGGGATGCAGCTTCTTTTAATTATTCAAGCACTGAGGAGAGGGTTCTTTCAACAGGTTTATTGGAACAGAAGTTATTGACAGAACAAGCAAAGAACAAGAACAACGCCCGCCTGACAGCTATTTATACTTGACAACTGTCAGGCGGGGAACCAATCAGGGAAGCGCAATTCTCCTGCCGGCCAGCAGCCGCGCCAGAGCCAATCAGCTCTTCTTCCTGCTCTGGCGGCGGCTGCTGGCTGCGTCGGGAGGACGCAACAGCTTCAATAAATGTCAGCGTTTTCAAGCAGGTATTTCAAGTAAGATGTTTCAGGGCACACTCCTGTCTTGTAGGGAGTCCTGGACCCTTTACGCATGGCAGGAGAGAAAGCTGATCACCTTTCATATGCGCTGTCTCCGACGTGTTCTTGGCATCACCTGGCATGACAATACTCCAAATATTTGGAATGTAGTGTTGGAATGTGCTGGAATTTCTAGCAAGTCTACTCTATTGAAACAGCAACGTCTACGCTGGCTTGGGCATGTTGTGAGAATGGATCCCGAAAGATCTCCTGCGTGGAGAATTAGTGCAGGGAAAGCACCCCAAAGGGAGACCACAGCTGTGATATAAGGATATCTGCAAGGGGGGGATCTAAAGGCCTTGGGAATGGGCAGTAACAGCTGGGAAAACTTGATCTCTGATCATTCAGCTTGGGGGCTAAAGATGCAGCATGGCCTTCTCCAATTCGAAGAGACACTCATTTGGCTGGCTGACGCAGAGGCAGTCCCGGACCCAGCAAAAACTGGGGAGTGGGCAGGGGACAGGAAGTATCTGCCCTCAGTGTGGAAGGGATTGCCACTCCCAAATTGGACTTTTTAGCCACACCAGATGCTGTTTTAGGAAGCCTTTCCAGAGCACGATACCATAGTCTTTCAAGACTGAAGGATGCCAATGAATCTATTTCAGTGTAAATCTGGATGTCCAGACATTAGGCAAGTTCAAGCGTCTTCTAGGCCAGGGGTGTCAAACTCAAGGCCCGGGGGCCGGATCTGGCCCACGGGGTGCTTAGATCTGGCCAGTGGTGGGTTTCAAAAATTGTTCGAACCTACTCTGTGGGTGTGGCCTCCTTTGTGGGAGTGGCTTGCCGCCCATGTGACCGGACGGGAGTGGCTTGCCGCCCATGTGACCGGATATGAAGATGCCGACGACACTTGTCAGACCCACCTTAAATTACCTCACACACAGCACTGGCATGTTCATAAGAATATGAGGTAAACTTGTTTTTTAAAAGGCATCTTTGGTTTGCGTTAAAACAACTTCAACACACGCAATGTTCTGATTGCACCACAAACGCAGTAGTCATCCTTACCTTTCACAGAGACACTGAGTTTTATAAATATGAGCATGATTGTGTAGAATAATCATATCCAAGGACCAGTGGTGGGTTTCAAAAAAATTTGGAACCTCTTCTGTAGGTGTGGCCTGCTTTCCGGGTCCACTGGTGGAACCTCTTCTAACCGGTTCGGTAGATTTGATGAACCGGTTCTACCGAATAGGTGAGAACTGGTAGGAACCCACCTCTGGATCTGGCCCACAGGGCCACCCTGGATACAGCAAAGGACCAGCCTGTACTGCCTCTGCCAACCGGCTCCTGAGCTCTGTTTTCGCAGGAGGATTGCAGGAGGCCATCACAGGCAAAAATGGAGCTCGGGAGCCCATTTTCACTTGTAGAGCACTCAGGCCACCACAGGCGCCCCCACCCAAGTGAAATTGAGCTGGCCACGCCCGCCCAGCCACACCCACCCCAGCCCCCTGAGGTCAAACACAACCCTGAGGCAGCCCTTAATGAAATCGAGTTTGACACCCCTATTCAAGTCAATTTTTTCTCAACACTAACTTTTGAAGATGAGTGGACTTCAACTCCCAGAGTTCCCTATCCAGCAGGGTTGGCTAGGGAATTCTGGGAGTTGAAGTCCACTCACCTGGAATTCAGTTGTCAAGGTAAACACCAATCTAGGGAAAAAAACAATCTAAATGAACAGCGAACCGGCAGAGGAAAAAATGCTTTAAAAAGCTAAAAAAAATAGCTGAAAGTGAAAAAAAAGTTGGCCACGCCCGCCCAGTCACATGACACCCCCTACAAGCCACACCCACAGAACCGGTGATGTCAAGGGGAATTAGATTTCACCACTGCCTCATTCCTTTATTTTTTGAAGCATGTTTACTTCTGGTTTGGTTCCTATGTGTATTACTGTTGCCAGGAGAAATTCTTAGCCTCGTTATTAAGTTTTCATCACCGGGTAGATAGTTTCTGTTGAAAGGAAAAGAGCACCATTCAAACTGTCATGGTAACTATGGTAATAACTCTTGGCCAAGGTTTAATTTAGAATACAATCAAAGGTATCCTATAGTGATGTGAGTCAGCAGAGTGTTACAAGAAAGCTAAACCACCCAATTCAATTCTTCAGCTGATTCACCGCTTAGAGCTCCCCTGGCAATTACGCAGCGCTATCCAGAATGACGTTCATTCATTCATTCATTACACAAGTCCTCAACTTGCGACTGCAATTCAGAACCAGAACTCCCATTGCTAAGCCAGGCAGTTGGTAACATGAGTCACACCAAACTTCATTGTCCCTTTTGCTGCATTCATTAAACAAATCACTACAGATGTTAAGTGAATGACAGGTCTGTTAACTGGATTTGTTCCCCACTGACTTCGCTTGTCAGAGGCTGGCTAGGAAAATCACAAATGGCAATTAGGTGACCCCGAGTGATGTGCGGTCAGCTTTAGGCCTGGTGAGGCACTTTTTAGACTTGTGGACTTCAACTCCCAGAATTCCACAGCCAGGCACGCTCAGTTCCGATTTAAAGCGACAGCATTTTTCCCCCTTGCAAAATAAGTTTTCCCATTTTTTTTCTTCTCCCTCGCCCTCCTTCCTCCCTCTCTCCCTCCTCTCTCAAACAGACACACGCACACAGAGAACTTCGATCCCTCTCTCATTCACTCACTCTCAAACATAAACACAGAAGTTGGATTGGATATATTTTCCAAAGGCTTGAAAGCAGCTCCTCTGCCATATCCCCCCTCTTCCCCTGCTGCCTTCCGATCAAACTTTTTGAATTCCTCCCCCCCTCCCCACACATGAACCTTTTTCAGCTGTTTCAGAGACGATTTCAACTCTGCTTCTCCCTGCCCTGCCCTGCTCTCCCCTCATGAAAGGCCAGAGCTCTGTCAGACTGAGCTAGTTGCTCCCAGAGAACTCTAAAAAGCCTCTAAAAATGCCCTCTACAGGAGGCGAGAGAACCACGTGCCTCATTTGCATAAGGAATTCTTCGCCTTTTAACCCTTGGTTATCTCTTAAAAGGCGAAAAATTCCTTATGCACAGGAGGCCCCTATTTCTCTGGCCTCCTCCTATGGTTAACACAAAGCACTCTTCCAAGTCACTGTGAATCTGGTAGCAACTACCTTGGCTTTAATTATTTTTTTAAAAATTCTTTAAAATTCCTTTTCCTCATGACTGGTGAGGCCACGCCTCCCCTGCCTCTAGTGACTGCAGGTCGCTGGTGACCCCAGGATACTTCATCTGTCATAAATCCATGCCTCTTGCCAAGCCCCCCCAAATTTTGATCATGTGACCCAGTGGTGGGTTGCAAATATTTTTACTATATTGGGCACGTTCCCGGGCATGCGCAACACTTCTGCGCATGCACAGAAGTGTCTGGGTCGGTGGGCGGGGCCTCCTACCACCACTACTACCAGTTCAGCCAAACCGGGCCGAACCGGGAGCAACCCACCACTGAAGTGACCACAAGGCCACTGCAATGATCACATGTGCAAGGACTGGTTGTAAGTCACTTTTTTCAGTGCGGGTGTCACTTAAAACTATCACTAAACAAATGGTCATAATTTGAGGATTGCCTGTAAGCTTAAAGTCCTCCAATTAGCCTTAGACATTTTTTCCTGAGTGGCATCTTTCATTTTCCTTTCTTTTTCTAATTTGTCATTCTCACTTTCCTACCATATAGCCACTTGAGTCTTTTATCTGATTACATGGCAGGGTTCCAAGTAATAAATCTATTGCAAGCAAGACTCCGAGGCAATTGAGTTCCTCAAATATTAATTGCATTGGAGATATCTTATTGGCACATACTTGGTGAAAACCAACTCTGAAACTCCCACAGTTTTCACCTCATGAAAAGTAAAATATTTTCTCAAAAACAGTCAGTCACGTGGTCCAATCATCGTGCAGTCCGACAGCCAGGTGGCATCACTCCGCCTTCTTCCAACCAGGTGTGAGAATGTCCTTGGTTCCTAAGAGAAAAGATTTTGTTTTGGCTACAAAAATCCCTCTCTCTCAAATCCCCCCTCCCCGATCCTCAGCTCCAGTGTGGCAAAACTGAAGTAGACAAAATGGCTTCAGTCAGGAGAGTCCCAAGGTTGACATGACATTAAAAGATCTCCTCTGTTCTGCCACTTCATGAGTAGCTTAAGAGCCAGCAAGGGGATCTTTAAAATGCTTAGTTTAGTCCTAGATGTCCATCTGAGTGGCATGGCGGCCTAGTGGTGAAGACGCTCGCCTCCCACTCGGAAGGTTGAGAGTTCAATCCTAGGTGGCAGCAGAGATTTCTCTCCTCAAGCACAAAGAAAGAAAATATTTGCTGTGAACTTCACATAGGCATCGGGAAGGGCATCCAGCCAGCTAATGCTCAGCTCCCTCCAGTCGCCCTGACTCTGTGCTGAATTAAGGGAGTAAATGGTCGTAGAAAGGGAGCCCTAGATCTGGAAGTCGATCTGGAAACTTTACACAGTTAGTTTTCTTTCTTTTTCTTATCCTTGGAACTGTGATTATCATGAAAACAGTTGTTATTGCTATCTCCGGTTGTCAAATGCAGTCCCAACAAGTCTTTAGCCGGGTGGGAAAAGCTAGTCCGAGACTCACTCTCATTTGGTTTGCATGCATGTATGTGTGCGCGCCTCATTGTTGTTATTGTCATTATCCTTTAGCTCTGTCTAAAGCAAAGTACAACGACTTTGATTTATTTTTTCCGTTGGTGCCCAGTTTGTAACCCTTACGAAAACAACGTCTCACTTGAAACGTTTCTCCCAAGCAATTAAGGAACTAATATATCTTTGAAGAAAGAAACAGCTACATTTCACACTTGTTTGAATTCGCTTTGTCTCCAAGTTAAGAGAGACCGATTTGATTAGATTTCTGGAAGTTTATGGCTTTTTTTCCTGGCTTTATTCCCAGAATCGATATTACACCCGACAATTCCCTGTGGGTTGGAGCATGGTGGATTGGATTCCTAGGCGCTGGCGCCGGTTCCCTCTTGATTTCGGTACCCATTTTGGGGTACCCTCACCGACTCCCAGGTACGTGAACTGAATCCCAACCAAATTCTTTCAGATTCTTTTCAGGTTTGGAAACCTGCCAAATAGCTGCTTCTCCTTCCCATCAAGGGTACAAGGTGGTATAATAGCAGTCCTTTTTTAAAAAAAATGCAAAGATATCCCTGTTTGGATTTGCTTATAAAAACATTTGGTAAATCTATTCAACGAATGGCAATAGGGTCAATGCAGATTTTAATGCAATACTATTTATGCAATTGAGTTAAACTTTATGGGCATACTGTTATTTAGAAAGGTTAAAATATGATGATGGAGGAGGAGGAGAAGAAGAAGAAAAGAAGAAGAATGGAAATAGAATAGAATATTAAAATAGAATACAGTAGAATAGAATAGAATAACAAGAGTTGGAAGGGACCTTGGAGGTCTTGTAGTCCAACCCCCTGCCTAGGCAGGAAACCCTATACCATTTCAGATAAATAGTTATTCAACATCTTCCTAAAAACTTCCAGTGTTGGAGCATTCACAACTTCTGGAGGCAAGTTTTTCCAAGGAGAAGGAGAAGGAGAAGAAGGAGGAGGAGGAGGAGGACAAGGAGGAGAAGGAGAAGGAGAAGGAGAAGGAGAAGAAGAAGAAGAAGAAGAAGAAGAAGAAGAAGAAGAAGAAGAAGAAGAAGAAGAGAGAAGGAGGAGGAAGAGGAAGTAGAAAAGGAGGAGGAAGAGGAAGAGAGAAGAAGAGGAGGAGGAGGAAGAAGAAGAAGAAGAAGGAAAGGGAAAAGAGGAGGAGGAGGAGAAGAAGAGGAGGAGGAGGAGGAGGAAGAGGAAGTAGAAGAGGAGAAAGAGGAAGAAGAGGAGGAGGAAGAAGGAGAAGGAAAGGTAAAAGAGGAGGAGGAGGAAGAAGAAGAAGAAATTCTATCCATTGTATTTTAAGGATGTAAATACAGATGGTTCTCAACTTACAACTAAAATTAAGACTGGAACTCCCATCACCAAATAATGTGGTTGCTAATTTTAATTTCTCCTTGATTTCACACCCTTTTTGCTGTGGTTAAGGGAATGATGGGATCATCAAGCAAATCCAGCTTTCTCCATGGTCTTTGCCTGTTAGAAACCAGCTAGGAAGGTCACAAATGGCAATCATATGGATGTTGCAATCATTGTAAATGCATGCTGGTTGCGAAGCTCTTGATCAGGTGTCAAGGTTGACTCAGCCTTCCAGCCTTCCACGGTGGGTAAAATGAGGAGCCAGATTTTTTTTGGGGGGGGGGGGGGCAATAGGCTGACTGTAAACAGCTTAGAGAGGGCTGTGAAGCACTGGGAAGCAGTATAGAAGCACAAGTGCTATTGCTATATTGCAAGCATAAAATTAATTAACATTTTTGTCCAAAATTGAGTAGTGGTGGGATTCAAAAAAGTTTACTACCGGTTCTGTGGCATGGCTTGGTGGGCATGGAAGGGGAAGGATACTGCAAAATCCCCATTCCCTCCCGATCAGCTGGGACTCGGGAGGCAGAGAATAGATGGGGGCGGGGCCAGTCAGAGATGGTATTTACCGGTTCTCCGAACTACTCAAAATTTCCACTACTGGTTCTCCAGAACTGGTCAGAACCTGCTGAATACCACCTCTGGTGGACATTCAAATGGGACTGCTGAAGAAGGCTGTAACTTTTGCTTGCCAAGGATTGTAAGTTTGTCCCTGAGGTCTTCCGTTGAAAGCTCTCAAGATGATAAGATTGGAAAAAGTGTAAACATTTATAGATGGACTACCTTAAAGGGACAATGTTGGCAGAAGTTTGCAGGAGTATAGTACCCTTACAAATGATCAGCCTATCAAATAGTACCCTGAGTAGAAACTGATGGTATATAGCCCACTTGGCTAAGTCCTTTGTGCATCAGAATGCAACATAGACTTTGTCAGAGTATACAGGTTGCAATAAATGGTTCTAATTATAAGCATAATTTGCTGAATAAATCCCCAGTGGTAAGTTTTATTTACTGAGCATACTAAGCTATAAATCAAATTTTGCAAAGCACAGTAGCTTAACTCCTAAACTGCTATGACAAACTACACAAAATACTTGGGGTGTTTGGCTGTTGGTAAATCATGCTAGCTAAACTCCAAATACTCATCTAGCTCTTTCAAAAGGATTACCTTTAATGGAATGGAATGGAATGGAATGGAATGGAATAGAATAGAATAGAATAGAATAGAATAGAATAGAATAGAATAGAATAGAATAGAATAGAATAGAATAGAATAGAATAGAATTCTTTATTGGCCAAGTGTGACTGGACACACA
This sequence comes from Thamnophis sirtalis, assembly GCF_051295495.1. Classification (NCBI taxonomy): domain Eukaryota; kingdom Metazoa; phylum Chordata; class Lepidosauria; order Squamata; family Natricidae; genus Thamnophis; species Thamnophis sirtalis. Next base: position 89,013,449 of record NW_028261387.1, read on the forward strand.
AGGAATTCATCTTTAGCGCATAAAGAAAAATAAAATAGAATATATTCATCAAGAATCATAAGATACAACAGTGATCATCATAGATTATTAATAAGCAATCGAATTATACTAGGAAACAAATGAAACAATATAAAATTTAAAGCTACAAGCAACAGTGGTTATAGTCATAAGTGGAAAGAGATAGGTACTAGGAAAGAAGAGAAGAATAATACAAATAGCCTTAGTAAATAATTTGACAGTGTTATGGGGATTAGTTGTTTACCAAAGGGTTGGCATTCAGGGAAAAATGTCCTTGCGTCTGGTTGTTCTGGTGTGCAATGCTCTATAGCATCGTTTTGAGGGTCCTCCAGGATTGGGCGGCCTATAAATCAATCAATCAAACAAACAAACAGACAAACAAACAAACAAACAAACAAACAAACAAATAAATAAATAAATAAATAAATAAATAAATAAATAAATAAATAAATAGTTGAAACAATTTATGCCCAGGATGCGAGGGGTCTGTAAATATTTTCACAGCCCCCATTTTTACTCCCCAGTGTACAGGTCCTTAATGGAAGGCAGATTGGTAGCAATTTCCTTTTCTGCAATGCTAGTTATCTGTTGAAGTCTGTGTCTGTCTTGTTGGATTGCAGAGCCAAACCAGACAGTTATAGAGGTGCAGATGACAGACTCAATAATTCCTCTGTAGAATTGAATCAGCAGCTCTTTGGACAGTTTGAGCTTCCTGAGTTGGCGCAGAAAGAACACGCTTTGTTGTGCGTTTTTGATGATGCTTTTGATGTCAGGTGTCCATTTTTAAGTCTTGAGATACGATAAAATCTAGAAATTTGAAGGTCTCTACGGTTGATACTGTGTTGTCTAGTATTGTAAGAGGTGGTAAGTATAGGAGGTTTAACTTTAAATGGTTAAAGTTGAAGTTTAGCTAAGAAATCCAAATAAAAGAAATAAATAATCATTGTTAAAGAATTGACAACTTGATTTGAAGAGAAGGCATAGCAGAAACCTCAGGAGATTGGTTGTTGATGGGAGCATTGATATGCTCAGATGATCCAGCTGATGAGTCACAAATCAAAGATCTTATTGAAACATTTGCTCTCTTAGGATCCCAGCGTTACATAGTCATGCGAGTTTCGGAAACCCACCAATCAAAAGATGGCAGCCATAAAACAGCCTCGGATCCTGATTTCGGAAAGACAGTCAAAGACCTGCCACAGTAAGAACTTCCTTTTTTTAATCATTTATAAACATTTGTACTGAATGTGACTTTGGGGTATTTTTTGCACGCCGAACCGGCAGTAATGCCAGCAGCAACCCATCCTTGGTAGGGTGACAAGCTGACACATACATATACTGCACAGGTGCAGTATATAGGTAGTACCTTGCTCAATAGTAGGAACTGGGAGAGGGATCTTGGAGTCCTAGTGGACAACCATTTAAATAGGAGCCAGCCGTGTACAGCAGCTGCCAAAAAAGCCAACACAGTTCTAGGCTGCATAAACAGAGGGATAGAATCAAGATCACGTGAAGAGTTAATACCACTTTATAAGGCCTTGGTAAGGCCACACTTGTTGGGGGCAATATGCTGACTCTCTGTAAACCGCTTAGAGAGGCCTGAAAGGCCTATGAAGCGGTATATAAGTCTACTGCTATTGCTATTGCTATTGCTATTGCTAATACGGCATTCAGTTTTGGTCACCACGATGTAGAAAAGATATGGAGACTCCAGAAAGAGTGCAGAGAAGAGCAACAAAGAAGATTAGGGGACTGGAGACTAAAACATATGAAGAACGGTTGCAGAAACTGGGTATGTCTAATTTAATAGAAAGAAGGACTAGGGGAGACATGATAGCAGTGTTCCAATATCTCAGGGGTTGCCACAAAGAAGAGGCATGCTGTTATCCAAGGCACGTGAGGGCAGGACAAGAAGCAATGGGTGAAAACTAATCAAGGAGAGAAGCAACTTAGAAATGAGGAGAAATTTCCTGACAGTTAGAACAATTAATCAGTGGAACAGAAATTGCCTCCAGAAGTTGTGAATGCCCCAACACTGGAAGTTTTTAAGAAGATGTTGGATAGCTATTTGTCTGAAGTGGTGTAGGGTTTCCTGCCTAGTCAGGGGGTTGGACTAGAAGACCTCCAAGGTCCCTTCCAACTCTGCTATGGTATTGTATTGTATTAAAGCCAGCTGGGTGACTTTGGGCCAATCACCAGGAGGCTGTGAATTCACCTTAGGCATAAAAACTGATGTTGTTGATGCTCCAACACTGGAAGTTTTTAAGAAGAGGTTGGATAACCATTTGTCTGAAGTGAGTGTAGGTTTGCGGTCTAGGCAGGGGGTTGGACTAGAAGACCTCCAAGGTCCCTTCCACCTCCGTTATTCTAGTCTATTCTATTTACTTATGTATTTATTTGTTTATTGAACATCTACAGATGTATAAGCATCACCAGTGGTTGGGTTCCTTCAACATGCTGAGTCATGACGTCCCTTTAGTCTAGTTTAATTTGTTGTTTTATTCCTCGGATGAGTCTGCTACCAAACCGAAGACAGCATTGAATTGTCTTCTAAAGAGGATCCAAACAAATGCATCCTTCATTCCCGAGGCCCTTGTGCTGCCTTCAAAACAGACTGAAATAATTCTGTGCTATATCTTCATTGTACACAACTTGTGAGCGGCTGCTCCTAAAGACAGAGAATCATCAGTGTTTTTTTTTGGGGGGGGGGGCAAAATAGGATAGCCCAGAAATCTGAACTGAGCTAAACTCAGAAGCGTAGACTTTATGTTCTGACCTAGGCTTCCTGAGACAGTAAAAGGCACATGCGTAGTCCCCCAAAACCCTCTTTTTATTTCAATGGCTCTGAATTATGTTCATTCACAGCTCGTAATGAGTCACAAATAGTTTGTAAAGAGTCTGACAGAAGTCTGCCACAGTCTTTTAGGGTAATGCTGAGAAGCACCCACCTTTTATCTCCCTTGAAACGCTGCCCAAGACCTAATTGGCAATTAGCTTTGATGTTAAATGTTATGTTGTGACTTTGACCTCTTTTTCCTCCAAATATTAATCCAACTTTTACTGAATGAAAGGATGAAACTGAGATCTTTGCATTAGGAAGCCATCTGCAAAACCACTCATAAATTATTTCCTTATTCCAATACTAACTATGCAGTTGGGTTTATACATCATGTTTAATCTTAAACTTATGTATGTGTGTGTGTGTGTGTGTGTGTGTGTGTATGTATGTGTAGATAGATAGATAGATAGATGATAGATAGATAGATAGATAGATAGATAGATAGATAGATAGATATAGATATAGATATAGATATAGATATAGATATAGATATAGATATAGATATAGATATAGATATAGATATAGATATAGATATAGATATAGATATAGATATAGATATAGATATAGATATATCTCAATGGGGGCTAACCTTTTTGTTGTCATGTGCCAAAAGCACCTGTGTTTCTGAACCCATAATGCAATGCGCATGCGCCCTGCTGCACCCCATTTTGGGCCTGGAAGGCCTCCTGCACCCATGTAGAAGCCGAAACGGGGTGTGGGGGTGCCATGTGAGGCCCCAAAATGCAATGCTTGTAACACCCTCCCCCCCACACATGAACGTGCATGCCTTCCACACGCACCCCGCTCCCATGCATGCACGCCAGAGACCCGAAGACCAGCTGTCCAGTGGTAGGCACATGTGTGTGCGTGGTGGAGCTGGGCTAGGGTGACGACTGGCATGCCCACAGAGAGAGCCCTGTATGCCAACTGTGGCACGCATGCCATAGGTTTGCCATCATGGCTATATATTGTTTTATTCATTTAACATGATGTGCATAAAGAAATATCCCTCATTGTGGTTTAATATGGCCTGGTCCACACAAGATGCTAAGATAGTGGCTTGTTTCCAACACAGTATAGAAGTCACAAAATAGGTTTAGTTGGCATGAACTCAGCCACATTTCCTACTAATAGTCCACATTCCAGCACTGAAAATGTTACCTAGTTTGGGTAATAAAACATCTGCAAGAGGAAGAAAATAGCAATAGCAATAGCAGTTAGACTTATATACCGCTTCATAGGTCTTTCAGCCCTCTCTAAGCGGTTTACAGAGTCAGCATATCTCCCCCAACAACAATCCGGGTCCTCATTTTACCCACCTCGGAAGGATGGAAGGCTTAGTCAACCTTGAGCCGGTGAGATTTGAACAGCCGAACTGCAGAACTGCAGTCAGCTGAAGTAGCCTGCAGTGCTGCACTCTAACCACTGCGCCACCTCAGCTCTAAAACCAAGCTTAGAGAGCACCAAAACACAACCCAGTTAAAATTCTCCATTTCCTGATACCTTTAACTATTCATACAGAAAGAGTTATTGTGTGGCATACATTGTCTGGTTAATTTTCTTCTCTTTCTAATTTCCTGCTAGTGAACATGGGGAAAAACCCCTTCAGTAAAGCAGAAGAAAGAACCACAAATTGCATTTTAGATCAGGTTTTTTTTTCTTCTTCTTCTTCACCAGATTTACCGTAACTGTCTAGAAATAACAGACATCTTACCAACTGTTGGGTTGGGTTCCTAGGTCATTCTCACTTCTGGGAAAGCACTTGTGTGAGAAAACATTGCTGAATAGCTGCTACAGCATGTCCCAAGGGAGTTGGCGCACAAATTATTGATTTTGTCTTCCAGGAAGCAATTTTCTGCAAGAGACATTTCTCTATTCCCAGGACTGTGTTTTTTTCCCCCCTGAACACTTCAATAATAAAGACTATTTATTTATTTATTTACAGCCCACCTCATCCAGAGATGATTTTTGGAGGGGCATTTTACTTGGATTTGGGGATTTTTCTTGGAGCTAATGATTTTTGATGATGGAGGAGGAAGATACTACACTCTCGTAAAAAGATTTAATGTCAGGGTTCCAAATAGCATCTCAAATTAAATCAGAGTCCAAGGCAAAACATTCCTCAACGTTCCAATTTATTAAGGGAGCCATGTTGCCACATCTGGGAAAACTCCAATCTGAAAGCTTCCCAGTTTCCCCCACCCAGTTGAAAGTTCAAGATCTTGCCCCCACACCCATAAGTCCATCACATCGCCCAATCTCCCACTGTCATGCTGACAGCTTCACCCATCCAGTTCCAGTCAGGTGCAGAGGTGCAGAGGTGCAGAGACAAAGGATGACCTTGGCTTTCTAGAAAGAATTTTGTTATGGCTACATTGGATCTCACTCCGTACAATTCCCCTCTCCCATTTCCCCCACAATAGAAAAGGCATAGTAGAATAATAGAAAGTGTGGCAGGCCAAAGATCCAAAAGAAAAGATGGCTGCAGGCCTGACGAGTAGATTTGCACAACACACAAATTAAAATATAGTTGTTGTTTTCTGAGTCACTATGTCAAGCAAATATACCCATTATTTAGGCTTTGAAGTTTGCAGCTCCCTGGGACTTTTTTGTAGTTAGGACAAAGCATTGCAACTAGAACCATTTCCTAGAAGATGTGCAAATAATTCCCAGATGTGAGATCTGCTGCAATTTCTTTTGCTCTCCATCTTTTTCAGAATTCCTTCCTGCCTCCAATCATTGTTTTCCATCATAAATAATTTGGGACTGCAATTTTTAGGATTCTCAAAGTTTGATAGCTCCAGTTTTGTAATTCCGTCTTCCTGGAGAAAGTCGTGAAAATCTGTCCTACATTGCCTGGTTTCTATTTCATTCTTTGTTCTAATGTTCTTCTAGAACAGGATTGTCCAACCTTGACTACTTTAAGACTTCCAGACTTCAATTCCCAGAATTCCCCAGTCACCATGGCTGTGGAATTCTGGGAGTTGAAGTCCACAGGTCTTCAAGTGGCCAATGTTGGATATCCCTGTTCTAGCTATTGATATCCAACTAACCAGAATGGAGGGACAGATTTTTAAAAGATAACAATTATTTTTTTAATTATAAGAAATTTAGAGAATATGCCATGAAGAATATAGGATTATTTGTTGTTGTTGTTAGTTGCGAAGTTGTGTCCCACCCATCGTGACCCCATGGACAACATTCCTCCAGACCTTCCTGTCATCTACCATCCTCTGGAGTCCATTTAAGCTCACGCCGACTGCTTTGGTGACTCCATCCAGCCACCTCGTTCTCTGTCAATACAATACAATAATAATAATACAATAGCAGAGTTGGAAGGGACCTTGGAGGTCTTCTAGTCCAACCCCCTGCCTAGGCAGGAAACCCTAGACCATTCCAGACAAATGGCTATCCAACATCTTCTTAAAGACTTCCAGTGTTGGAGCATTCACAACTTTTGGAGGCAAGCTGTTCCACTGATTAATTGTTCTACCTGTCAGGAAATTTCTCCTCAGTTCTAAGTTGCATCTCTCCTTGTCGTTCCCTTCTTCTTTTGCCCTCAATCATTCCCAGCATGAGGCTCTTCTCCAGGGAGTCCTTCCTTTTCATTAGGTGGCCAAAGTATTTGAGTTTCTTCTTCAGGATCTGGCCTTCTAAAGACAGTCAGGGTTGATCTCCTCTAGGACTGACCGGTTGGATCATCTTGAAGTCCAAGGGTCTCACAGGAGTCTTCTCCTGCACCCTAATTCAAAGGCCTCAATTCTTTGGCACTCAGCCGTCCTTATGGTCCAACTTTCACAGCCAGACAAATGGCTATCCAACATCTTCTTAAAGACTTCCAGTGTTGGGGCATTCATAACTTCTGGAGGCAAGCTGTTCCACTGATTAATTGTTCTGGGAAAACCATAGCCTTGACTAGACGCACTTTTGTTTGTTTTATAATCCTCAGGAAAACTTTGCTAAAAAAAAAAAGAATCAACTAAAATAAATAGAAATCACCTTATTAATGCTTGCACATCTGGCTTGGAACATAGTATTTACACTAAATAATTTGTTCCTTTTTGGGTTTTTTGGATCCTAAAGGTCACTTTGGCTGCTATTGAAGAACCCAACTTTCATCTTCCTCTGCTTAGCTGGAGCTACAGAAGCTACCTTGATTGCTGGGATGTCAACTTTTGGCCCCAAATTCCTTGAATCCCAATTCAGCTTAAGTGCCTCTGAAGCAGCAACTTTGTTTGGTAAGAAAAAAAGTCGCTGAATGAAGTGTTAGGGCAGTTTAATCCCCATTAGCTGAGCCCAGCTCCTTCAGATAATTTGCTATTATCACTGCTCCAAGTTTCCAGAATAGAAATAGCATCGATCATGCTGGTTGATGATCTCAGATAGAGTTTAGATAGGGAAGTGTTGCGGCCCAGTAGGAGCCGTTAGAGCTGCCGATGGACTCCAATAGCGAGGAACCCTATGAGTCGACTATGGAAGATGTGGAGGACCCTGGGCAGGGTTCTGACTCAGAGCAGGGACCAGAGAGGCTGGTTGGCCACCAGGAGGCGCCTGAGGCATGGAGCAGTGAGGAAGATCAAAGGGAGTTTGTCCCTGATGCCAGGCAATGGAGGGCGGAGAAACGGAGGCAGCAGTTACGGACACAGACTCATAAGAGATAATCAAGCCCAGGTGGTGGCTTGGCCCCTCCCAAGAGAGTATATAAGAAGAGACTTTGGGAGGAGTCCTTTTGCAGGACACACCCATTCGTACTAATCTGAAGAACTCCTTGTCTGGTCTGCCTTGTGTTCCCATGTCTGTTCGGAGTCTGCGTTGCTGCCAACTTCTTGCCAGTGAGTCATGTGTGGGCTTTCAGCCAACAGGATTATAACTGTTGTGAATAAAGAGTGGCAAACAGCAAAGCCTGTGTCTGCGTTCATTACCGGATGGAGGGGGGCCAGAACAGGGAAGTGTACTCCTTTTTGGTCCAAATAGACTTCTCGTTTGCCTTCAATAATGATTGTTTGTAATGATTGTAAGTGATTATTAATGCGTGTGGCCCCACTTGGAACTCATAGTCCAGAGGATACAAAGCATGCATACCCAAAATCAGCACACTTATGTTTTTGAGGCTAACCAGACTAATGATGATACCCAGATGAATACCTGGTAGGCAGAAATCCCCCCCCATTTTCCTCCCCCAAAACTAAGGTGCGTCTTATACTTCAGTGTTTCTTATACTCCGAAAAATAAGGTAATACTAAGCTTGTAAATGAAATTGAATGTGATTTAAATAACAAAGAATTAGATTTGAAAATGACGGATCTGTTTCCTCTCCTTTGGAAGGCTACCTTGTGGTTCCAGCCGGAGGTGGGGGCACTTTCCTCGGAGGCTTCATCGTCAACAAATTTAAGCTGCGCTGCTCAGGGATCATCAAGTTTTGTTTTATGTGCACCATGTCGAGCCTGCTGGCAATTTTTATCTTTTTCATTGATTGCCCCAACATGCCCATGGCTGGAGTCACCCAGATGCACGACGGAAGGTAAGCAGGGAAAGAACAATTTCTTTGCAAAGGAGGCGACTCCCCAAAAAAGCTGCAAAAGGGAAAATATCACATTATAAATCTACCTACCTCCAGTGGTGGGTTTCAGCTCCCGTTGCAACCGGTACATTGCAATGG
>NW_028261387.1:89026964-89089035 GCF_051295495.1 Thamnophis sirtalis
AGCCTTCCATCCTTCCGAGGTGGGTGAAATGAGGACCCAGACTGTGGGGCGATATGCTGACTGTGTAAACCGCTTAGAGAGGGCTGAAAGCCCTATGAAGCGGTATATAAGTCTAACTGCTATTGCTATTGCTATTGCTATTCCCAACTTCTGGAGGAAAGTTGTTCAACTGGTTAACTGTCAGGGAATTTCTCCTTAGTTTGTTCGTTTGTTTGTTTGTTTGTTTGTTTATTTATTTATTTATTTATTTATTAGACTTATATACCGCTTCATAGGGCTTTCAGCCCTCTCTAAGCGGTTTACAATTTTTTTTAGCAAATTGAGTCAGCAACTTGCCCCCACAGTCTGGGTCCTCATTTCACCCACCTCGGAAGGATGGAAGGCTGAGTCGACCTTGAGCCGGTGAGATTTGAACCGCTGAGCTGCAGATCACAGTCAGCTAAAGTGGCCTGCAGTACTGCACCCTAACCACTGCGCCACCTCGGATCTATGTTCTAGGTTCTAGGTTGCTTCTCTCCTTGAGTAGTTTCCATCCATTGCTTCTTGTCCTGCCTTCAGCCTATTTGGAGAATAGGTTAACCCACCTACCCCTCTTCTTTGTGGCAGCCTCTTAAGTACTGGGACACTGCTGTCATGTCATAAGCATCCTGGAATTAAGGAAAAGCTTTCTAACAATGAGGACAATCAACCAACGGAACAGAAGTTGCCTTCAGAGGTTGTGGGAGCTTCATCACTGGAGGCTTTCAAGAAGAGACTGGACAGCCATTTGTCTGAAATGCTATAAGGTCTCCTGCATGAGCAGGCAGCTGGACTAGAAGACCTCCAAGGTCCCTTCCAGCTCTATTCTGATTGATTGATTGATTGATTGATTGATTGATTGAATGACACAGATGGCACCTGGCACCAACAAGGTTAGCTAAAATCTTAACAAATACCTCCCCAAAATGCTGGAAATATGAATCGATACACGGAACATATTACCATTTATGGTGGACCTGTGAGGAGGCTAAATTTTTTTTGGAAAAGGATCAAAAATTGGCTGGAGGCAATAACAGGGGGTAAAATAGAATGGAAACCTGAAGTTTTTTTTAATTAGGAATAATGACTGTGAAATACAAAAAAAGAAATCCAGTATTTAATACTACATATAATTACGGCGGCAAGGATTGCCTTTGCCCAGAAATGGAAAAACAAATTAATCCCAAGCGAAGATGAAATAATAAGAAAAGTTTATGGACTGTGCTGAAATGGATAAACTAACTAAAGAAATCCAGGGAAAAGAAGAATCACAATTCCACCAGATATGGAATAAATGGTATAGGTGGGTGGAGGAAAGAAACAAGAATCATTGAAGGAATATAAGAAAGCTCAAAAAATAATAGTTATGAGTAAAATAAGAGGATTAAGAATGGTGAAATCCAAATGAAATACAATAGAAGGGGAAATAATATAAGGTGAGCGGTATCGATTGATGATTGCTATTATAAAGAACAGGAAGCTCCTGTTCGTATTGTATTGTGTAAATGTGGTGTACGTCTAATTTTTGTGTGTGTGTATTTTACATGTTTGTTAATAAAAATCTTTTTAAAAAATGGATGGATGAATGAATGAATGAATGAATGAATTAATGAATTAATGAATGAATGAATGGTTGGTTGATCATTCTAGTCTTTTTCTTCATTGGACTAGACGTAACAGTTCCCTCAGTCATGTACATGTCCAGGCCAGATGCTGTACACATGCATAACCAGTTGCTGTGGGCTGAATTTAGCAATAGCAATAGCAGTTAGACTTATATACAGCTTCATAGGGCTTTCAGCCCTCTCTAAGCGGTTTACAGAGTCAGCATATTGCCCCCAACTACAATCCGGGTCGTGATTTCACCCACCTCGGAAGGATGGAAGGCTGAGTCAACTTTGAGCCGGTGAGATTAGAACCGCTGAACTGCAGATAACAGTCAGCTGAAGTGGCCTGCAGTACTGCACCCTAACCACTGCGCCACCTCGGCTCTTAGGAAGGTTTGCAAGCAAAACATGAGCCGTACCACTCAGCTGTGGTTTGTTTCCCCTGAGCAATATTGGCCAGAGAAAAGAAATAAGACACCCCCGTGTTACACTGTGTAGTGGCTCTTCTAAACCTGAAGACTTGTGGACTTCAACTCCCAGAATTCTGGGAGTTGAAGTCCACAAGTCTTAAAAGTTGCCAAGGTTGGAGACCCCTGTTCTAAAGTACCGTCTTTGTTCCCCAAGGTTTATCATGAATGCAGCTGCATTGCTCAACCCAACACTCCAGTCTCCGGCCTGGCTGCGGCAGGGAAGTGTACATCTTCATGTGAAAGGAGGACTCTTCTCTTGGTTTTCATGTTTGTTATCATTCTCTTCACATTCCTAAGTAGCATTCCTGCGTTGACAGCTACATTGCGGTAAGCTACATGGAAATAAGACTTATTTGCTCAAAGCTGAGGCAAAAAGAATGTTTTTTTTAAGCTATCTGAACCGGGAGTCTCCAAACCTGGTCACTTTAAGACTTGGGGACTTCAATTCCCAGAATTCCTCAGCCCGCCAACTTGGCTACTTTCAGACTTGTGGACTTGAACTCCCAGAACTCCCCAGCCTGCCTGGCTCGGTGAGGAATTCTGGGAGTTGAAGTCCAGAAGTCTGAAAGTGGTCAAGTTTGGAGTCCCCTGATAAAAACTCCAGTACCTCCCTCTTTCTCTCTCTCTTTCTTTCTTTCTTTCTTTCTTTCTTTCTTTCTTTCTTTCTTTCTTTCTTTCTTTTTCTTTCTCTTTCTTTCTTTCTTTCTTTTTCTTTCTCTTTCTTTCTTGCTTTCTCTCCCTCTCCCTCCCTCCCTCCCTCCCTCTCTCTCTCTCTCTCTCTCTCTCTCTCTCTTTCTTTTGAAATTAAGTCTGCAGGCAAATTAGTTATTACACATTGGCTATAGGAACAAAACTGGGTTTAAGCTACATCTTATATCCTAACTTGATGTGAGCATGGCAGTTCCGCAGTTCGAATCCCTAGCGCCACATAATGGAGTGAATTCCCATTACTTGTCCCAGCTTCTGCCAACCTAGCAGTTTGAAAGCGTCTGAAAATGCAAGTAGGAAAATAGGAATCACCTTTGGTGGGAAGGGAACAGCGTTCCGTGAGCCTTCGGTGTTTAGTCATGCCAGCCACATAGCCACGGACACGACTTTGGACAGCGCTGGCTCTTCGGCTTTGAAACGGAGATGAACACCGCTTCCTAGAGTCGGGAACGACTAGCACATATGTGCGAGGGGAACCTTTACCTTGTGTGTGTTATATATGGTGACCACAGATATAGTAAGTGGGATAGTCTGGTAAAACAACCTGCTTAAAACAATTGCCTAAGTTCCTACAACATCCCGAGTGACAAATGAATCAGTCCATTTAACCACCTACGTAACTCTTATCATTCTAATGAATCATATGGGGTGAAGCCATCCCATGCCTGTGGATACACCATTGTGTTTAAGGACATATTTAACCTATAATGTGGAGACCTATCAGTGTGCACAAGTACAGGTGGTCCTTGACTTACAACCATGGTTGAGTCCAAAGTGTCCATTGCTAAGTGAGACAATTGTTAAGTGAGTTTTGTCCCATTTTGCAACTTTACTTGCCACAGTTGTTAAGGGAATCACTGCAGTTGTTAAGTTAGTGACAAGGTTGTTAAAGTGAGTCTGCCTTCCCCCGTTGACTTTGCTTGTCAGAAGAGTGCAAAGGGGATCACATAATCCTGGGACGTAGCAACCATCCATCGGTGGGTTCCACATTTTGTTACCCACGGTTCGCCGCGCATGCAACCAGCCTTCAGCACATGTGCTTTGCTCACACACGTGCCTTTTGCGCATGCGCCCGGCTAAAAAAATGTGCCTAAATAGGACAGCATGGAGCCGAGGCAGGTGGGGCCCACCCGCGATTTCCAGTACTGGTTCAGGTGAACCAGTCTGAACCGTCTGAATACCCCCTCTGCAACCATCGTAAATGTCAGTTGCCAAGGGTCTGGATTTTGATCATGTGATCCTGGCAGTGGTGAAATCTAAAAAATTGTACTATTAGTTCAGTGGGTGTGGTTTGGTAGGCGTGGCTTGGTGGGTTCATGTGACTAGTCAGAGCCAAGGTGGCGCAGTGGTTAAATGCAGCACTGCAGGTTACTTCAGCTGACTGTAGTTCTACAGTTCGGCTGTTCAAATCTCACCGGCTCAGGGTTGACTCAGCCTTCCATCCTTCCGAGGTGGGTAAAATGAGGACCCGGATTGTTGTTGGGGGCAATATATGCTGACTCTGTAAGCCGCTTAGAGAGGGCTGAAAGCCTATGAAGCGGTATATAAGTCTAACTACTATTGCTATTGCTATGTAACTGGGGGATCAAAAGACAGAAACTCACTTTAACAATGTCCTGCTGGAGCAAGGTTGGACTAGATGACCTCCAGGTGCTTTCCAGCCCTGGATTATCCTCTGAAGCTGTGTCTAGTGCCAGGTTTGTACTCCTTTCTTCCTCTCCTTTTTCTTTTTTCTCTCCCTCCCTCTCTTTTTCTTTCTTTCTCTTTCTTTCTCTTTCTTTCTCCCTTCATTCTTTCTCTCTCTGTCTCTGTCTCTCTCTCTCTCTCTCTCTCACTCTCTCTCTCTTTCCCTCTTTACAAAAATGGACCCCACCCATTTTTGGCCCCGCCCACCTCCTGTTTTTGGCTGTGCAACATGCGATCATCAGAACTTTTTAAAAAACTTTTTAAAGTATTTAAAATTTATTCAGCATTTTACTCCTGAATCATGGGAATGCTGCAATGGTCGTAACTGTGAAAAATGGCCATGGGTCACTTTTTTCCTGTGCCTTTGTAACTTCGAACGGTCACTAAATGAACTGCTTTAAGCCGAGGACTACCTGTAGCTATGGGATGGCATTTGCCTTACAACAAACCTTTGTCACTTCTGCTTGCCCCACCTCCCAAGAGATGCCTAGCCTTTGTCCAGCTCGTTGTACCCATCCCTGTGTGGTTAACTTCATTCTGACGCTTAATGGCAATGGGGGGAAATACAGAACGGTTGCATTCAAATCACTCTGTGGCGCTGATCCTGCTTGCCTTTGTTTTTAAATGTTTGTTTTATGTGTCCTAGGTGTGTTTCCGACAGGCAGCGGTCCTTCGCACTAGGAATCCAATGGATTGTTGTGAGAACACTAGGTATAGTATCCAGGCAAAATCTGTAGCCTTCTCCGTGTTTTGTCTTAATTCGGATACTGGAAGGGAAGGGGAGTGAAGAGAAGAGAGAAGAGGAGGGGAGGGGAGGGGAGGAGAGGAGTGGAGAAGAAAGGAGAGAAGAAGGGAAGGGAAGGGAGGAGAACAATGAAGAAATAATGGAATGGAATGGGAATAGAATAAGGAATGGGATGGGGTGGGAAGGGAAGGGGAGAGGAGAGAGTAAAGAACAGAACAGAACAGAACAGAACAGAACAGAACAGAACAGAACAGAACAGAACAGAATAGAATAGAATAGAATAGAATAGAATAGAATAGGAGTAACAACTTTATTGTCATTTTGAACGTACACTAATCGGCATACATTAAAATGAAATTTTGTTGCACACAGTTCTCAAAGGGTCCCCACCTCCAAATATACACTATACATACATACATACATACATACATACATACATACATACATACATACATACATACATACATACCAGTGGTGGGATTCAGCCAGTTCGCACCAGTCTGGGAGAACTGGTTGTTAACTTTCTGAGCAGTTTGGTAAACTGGTTGTTGGAAGAAATCATTAGGGCAGAGAACCGGTTGTTAAATTATTTGAATCCCACCACTGATACATACATACATACATACATACATACATACATACATACATACATACATACATACAATAATGCATATATCCCCACACTGTCAACTCGCAAAGCATCCCTGCCCTGCTCTCGAGTTGCCATAGGCAAGGGGGAAAGCCATGGCTCGAGGCTCATGATTTCATTAAGGGCCTCCGTCGGAACCCTGTCAAATACATTCTAGGACACAGTAGCCTCGTTCGGATGTATACATGTAGATGGCAAGAAAAACGAACCTTGGGGCTTTACCAGACGGATGGCATAAACCAGTGGCTCCCAACCTTTTGGGCACCAGGCAACGGGTTCCATGGAGAAAAGTGTTTCCGTGGACCGGAGGGGACATGGTTTAGTGTGCGGCTTGCCTCCCATGGATGGTGGTTTGCTTTTTTTGCATGGCCTAGTTGCTGGCATGCCTCTGACCGGTGCCAGTCCACACACCAGGAGTTGAGGACCCTTTGTTTAAACTGCTGAAATTTTAGCATGTCGGAATACAGTCCAGGTAGTCTTTGACTTACCACCATTCGTCTAGCGACCATTTGAAGTCACAACGGCACCGTGACTTATGACCATTTTTCACATGACCATTGCAGAAATCCTTATGGTCAGGTGATCAAAATGTGGGTGCTTGGCAACTGGCATGTATTCATGCACTGTCCGGGGACATGTGACCTTCCCCGCCTGCTTCTGAGTAGCAAAGTCTGCGGGGGCAGCCAAGTTCACTTAACACCTGCATTATTCACACAACACCTGCAGTGATTCGCTTCAGAACTGCGTCCAAAAGGTCGTAAAAATGGGGTAAAACTCACTTAAGATTACCTAACTTTGCAGTGGAAATTTGGGGGGTCAGCTGTGGCCGTAAGTCGAGGTCTGGCTGTATAGACGCTGAGCTAGAAACATTCCATTTGTGAAGGATGAAGCTTTTGCTGTTATGCTACCACTGGGAACATATATAACCGTGGTGGCGAAACTGTGGCACGTGGAGCCATTTCCGAGGGCACGCAAGGTATTGCCCAGTCAGCTCCAGTCCACATGCACACCCTGGCCAACTGATTTTGACCTTGATTTTCAGCCGTTTTTTGCCCTCCTGAGGCTTCAGGAGGCTTCCCTGAAACCACTGATGGGTGAAAAACAGTCCAATGTGCAAACCGGAAGTTGGAAAACAGTCCGTTTCTGGCCTCTGGAGGGCCTCTGTGGGGGTCGGGGGAGGCTGTTTTCACCCACCCAAGCTCCTAGAAAGCCTCTGGAGCCTGGGGAGGGTGAAAAACAGACTTACTGGGCCCATCGGAAGTCGGAAAACAGACCATTTCCGGCCTCCGGAGGGCCTCCTAGGAGGTGGGGGAGGCCATTTTCGCCCTGCCCAGGTTCCAAGAAAGTTGTGCGCACATGTGCGGGGCAGTGGTGTATGTATGTGTGTGTGTAACATGTACATGCACAGGGGGCATGGCACCGGTGTGTGTGTGTTAAATTATGGGCACGCAAGTGTATGCGATGGCATGCGTGCATGCTTTGGGAACCCAAGGCAAAAAAGGTTTTCCCGTCACTGATATATAAGGTTGATCTTGGAACTGGTATTTTTTTAAAGAGGTCACGAACCATTCTGAGTGAATATTGTCTTACCGCCTGTTCTTTCGGAGTCTGTTTCCCACCCACCCCCACCCTCAATTATGAAGTTAGCCAGTGGAGACTTTCAAAATAAATCCGATTCCAAAAAAGACAAGATGAAAAATGATGGACACCCCAGCTTGTTCCAGAAGTAAGTTGTTGTAAGATGAAATGCTGGAGATATAACGACACCTCTCATTCCTGTCTTTTCACAGGGAGCATCCCGGGCCCCATTGCTTTTGGGTCGATGATTGACAAGTCGTGTCTTCTGTGGCAGAGTCAATGTGGTGAACAAGGATCTTGTTATGTCTATCAGAACTCCTCCATGAGTCGGTACACCCTGATCGCTGGTCTGATATTCAAGGTAATTCCGGATAACAGCACCACAATAGTAGACTTTTATATACCGCTTCATAGTGCTTTACAACGGGAGTCCCTAACCTTTGTGGCTTGGCAGCCTGGCTGCGGGGAGAGAGGAGCCCGCCACTCATGCGGCTGGTTGTGAGTAGACCACAGCCCGATAGTAGGCTGCGGCCCACATGTTGAGCACCCCTGCTTCAACACCCTCTGGACTGATTTACAGAGTCAGCATAATTCCCTCAACAATCTGGGTCCTCATTTTTCTGACTTCGGAAGGATGGAAGGCTTCAACACCCTCTGGACTGATTTACAGAGTCAGCATAATTCCCTCAACAATCTGGGTCCTCATTTTTCCGACTTCGGAAGGATGGAAGGCTGAGTCAACCTTGAGCTGGTCAGAATCGAACCGCTGGCAGTGGGCAGAGTTCGTCTGCAATACGGCATTCGAACAGGGGTGGGTTCCGGCAGTCGCTACTGCCAGTTCGCTTGTGGGTGTGCCACGGACGCATGCGTAGTGCAATAAAAATTGCTCCGCGCATGCTCAGAAGGCAAAATAAGATGGTGGCTGCCCGGAGAACCGGTTCGGGGGTGTGGCAGGCCTGGGTCACTGCCGGTTCCAGCAACCCAGGCTGCCAAACAACTACTGGTTCAGCCAAACCCGGCCAAACTGGTAGGAACTCACCACTGCATTCTAATGACTGCACCAGCATGACAAGAGAATAGAATAGAATTTAGACTTATATACCGCTTCATAGTGCTTTATAGCCCTCTCTAAGCGGTTTACAGAGTAAGCATATTACCTCCAACAATCTGGGTAATCATTTTACTCTACAGTGGGCAGAGTTAGCCTGCAATACTGCAATCTATCTATCTATCTATCTATCTATCTATCTATCTATCTATCTATCTATCTATCTATCATCTACCTACCTACCTACCTACCTACCTACCTACCTACCTATCTACTATCTATCTATCTTCTATCTATCTATCTATCTATCTATCTATCTATCTTCTATCTATCTATCTATCTATCTATCTATCTTTAACTATCTATCTATATATCTCTAAATGATCTATCTATCTTCTATTTATCTTCTATCTATCTATCTATCTATCTATCCATCCATCCATCCATCCATCCATCCATCCATCTTTCTATCTATTTATCTCTAAATGATCTATCTATCTTCTTTCTACCAATCTCTCTTCCTTCTTTCTTTCTTTCTTTCTTTCTTTCTTTCTTTCTTTTTCTCCCTATCTATCTTGTATCTCTAAATGATCTATGTATCTATCCATTTCTTTCTTTCTATCTATCTATCGTCTTTCTATCTATCTATCTTTTTTCTATCTATCTATCTTCTTTCTATCTATCTATCTTCTATCTATCTATCTATCTATCTCTAAATGATCTATCTATTTCTAAATGATCTATCTCTCTTCTTTCTACCAATCTCTCTTCTTTCTATCTATCCATCTATCTATCTATCTTCTTTCTATCTAGCTATCTTCTATCAATCAATCAATCAATCTATCTATCTATCTATCTATCTATCTATCTATCTATCCATCCATCCATCCATCCATCCATCCATCCATTTCTATCATGTAGCTAGCTGGCACTAGTGCTGATGATGTTATCTAGTTGGGTAATGAAACGTCTGCAAGAAAACAAGCAAGCTCAGAGAGCACCAAGGACCCCACGTGTTGAGGGCTAACTGTACTTTGAAATCTGGGGAGGAGGCATCGTGCTAATAGGTTATAGGTTTATTTCATTTATCTGCCGCCCTATTCCCGGAGGGACTGAGGGCGGCTAACAAACCCAAGGGAGGGAGTAATACCAACAAGGCAAAAACAACAAACAGGATACAGAGAAAATTTTAAAACAATCAACAGTCACACAATTCGAGCGGGGAAGGGAACTCGTCAACCCCAGGCCTGTCGGAACAGCCAGGTTTTAACGGCTTTACGGAAAGCCTGAAGGGAGGTGAGGGTCCGGATCTCCGCGGGGAGCTCGTTCCAAAGGGCCGGAGCAGCCACAGAGAAGGCCCTCCTCCAGGTGGTCGCCAATCGGCATTGGCCGGTAGATGGAATTCGGAGGAGGCCTAGTCTGTGGGATCTGATGGGTCTTTGGGAGGTAATTGGCAGCAATGTTTTTAGAGTTGTTTGGTTCATCCAAGGAGCCAATCAATTCCTGCTCCGATTATCTTTTTTTGGTTTTGTGTATTCTAAGAAACGGGGGGTACGTAGGAGCGGCGTTCTTGCTGAAAGATTAAAACCCCAAATTTGGATGTCTTACAGGTGATGGGCTCGTGTTTCTTCCTACTAGCCTGCATGCTCTACAAAGCCCCTTCCCCTGAATCCCTCCACGGCAGCTCGGCTGTCTCTGAAAATGGAACCTGTGATCTCCAGGAGAGTAAATCTTCGCATCGGCCTTCGGAGGGCGATGTATAGCCTTTGGGCTATCCCAAAACCACTTAATTGCCCAGAAACTGGCGAACGAATGTCTGAATCGTCTCTTCTTCTTCTTGCAGATTTGCCTTCTTTTCCTCCTTTTTGCAGGGAAAAACAATTTCGTGAAGATCTATTATTAGTTTTTGTGCGTTTGTGTTTTTTTTTCCCCACAAGCAGTAAAAGCACATGGCAAAACTTGAATCCTCGCCTATCCACCGTGAAAAGGGGGAGCTAAGGATCTTGAAGAGATGAGCTTCATTTTCTCCCGGATCTGGACTGCAATTCCGAGATGGTCTTGGAATATTAAAAAGAAAATGGAAAGCGACAACAGTTGCAGGATGCAAGAAGTTGGGGTTTTGTTTTGTTTTTAACTTGCTCATTTATGGAGAGCTTTGATCTTGTATTTAAACACCAGATCTGACCTCAAGATTTGTGCCATTTTTTTTCTCTCCACTTCTTACAGTATTAATTTATTTAAAGAAGGGCTAAACATAAATTTATACCATTCCTTTACAAAGCACAAAATAAGCCAACCGTGCACTGGACCACACATTCAAGCTGGTGTAAAAGCTTCTTTGGTATAAAAATGGTATAAATGTCGTCTAGCCAACCCATCGTTTGTTGATTAAAAATGTGAAATCTTTCTTAGGTAATTGTTTTTTTTTGGGGGGGGGGTCTGTTATTTGTTATTTATTTATTTGTGTTATTTGGTCTGGTGTTTTTTTTATTTTTTTTTTGATCTGCCAGGTTTTCAAGTGATGAAACCCATTCAAAGAAGATATGTGCATCAGAAAAGTCCATCTTTCCAAATTTCTTTTATTTAGGTCAGAGGTGGGTTCCTACCAGTTCGCACCTATTCGGTAGAACCAGTTCGTCAAATCTACCAACCAGTTAGAAGAGGTTCCACTAGTGGACCCGGAAAGCAGGCCACACCTACAGAAGAGGCTCCAAAAATTTTTGAAACCCACCACTGGCAAGGATCTTGTAACTTGACAGCTTTAAGACTTGCATGCTTCAATGCCAGAGTTTCTGAATTATGAATACTAATTCATAATTTCACATCCGGTCACATGGGCGGCAAGCCACTCCCATCCGGTCACATGGGTGGCAAGCCACTCCCACAAAGGAGGCCACACCCACAGAGTAGGTTCCAACAATTTTTGAAACCCACCACTGATTTAGGTAGATATCAAATTGGCAACGTCTGTTGTAATTCCGGATCTGACATAAACAGGAACTACACCACATAATATTGTAAGTTAGAAACATCCCTCAAAAGTCGCCTTTTCCAATAAACACTCAATCCATATTGCCCCGTGCCTTCAAACTGTCCACAGCCCTCCTGACCTCTGTATTCACTGGTAGAGGCATTGCAGGCTGGTCTTTCACTGTTTCCAGGGTGGCCCCGTGGCCCAGATCTAAACCAGTGGTGGCTTTCAATTTTTTTTTAGAAACTCTTCTGTAGGTGTGGCCTGCTTTGTGGGAGTGGCTTGCCAGCCTTGTGACCGGGTGGGCGTGGCCAACTTGTAAAATGTGGTGAAACTCATTTAACAATGCTCTTGCTTAGCAACCAAAATGTTGGCTCAGAAACTCTGGCATTTGAAGCACGCAAGTCTTAAAGCTGTCAAGTTACAAGACCCTTGCACCTCTAACCCTTTAGAAAAAAAAACCCAGGGGTGTTCAAACTTGGCAGCTTTAAGACTTGTGGACTTCAACTCCCAGAATTCCTCCTCTCGCTCTTCATCTTGATGATGTGCGGACGGGCGGGGGGAGGGAGCTGGAACCGGTTCTAAACTGGCACTGTAGATTTGTGGAACCTCTTCTATAGAAGAGCTTAGAACTGGCAGGAACCCACCCCTGATCTAGGCCCTTGAGTTTGACACTCCTAGAAGATGATGGAGATGGAGGAGGAGGAGGAGGAGGAGGCGGAAGAGATTTCAATGGTGATAAAAAGAGAACAATATGATTTCTTCCTGGTTACGTCCAAAAACTTCTAAAACAGTGGCCACCAACTGATGGTCCATGGACCACCGGTCATCCACGAGAAACTTTTGCTGGTCCGCAGAAAAATTATTTGCATTTTTTTATATTGCATTAAATTAGGGATCCTCAAACTAAGCTCCCTGGGCCAGATAGGTGCAATGAACGCTTGTGCTGCTGCAGAGAGTCTCCCCCTTCAGGGTCTTTTTGTGCAGGTCGGAGGGGGTCACAAATTCCAACTTGGGATCTGCTTCTCCCTCCTGGTGTGGGGCTTTGGGCGAAGGCTGGATGGAAGCGCCGCTGGTGGCTAAGAGCCGGAGGGCCTCGTTCCAGTGGGACTGCATCATGGCCTGGAACTGGCTGACCATCTCAGCCCACTGAGCCTCCAGGTACCTGGCCTTGCACTTTTGCAGGTCTTCCCTCTGCATTGAAAGCCTATGCTCGTAGTCCTCAGTGAGGTGCTTCTTCTGAGCCTCCTTCTCGGTCAGATCCAATTTGAACTGAGCTGTTTTGCCAAATCTTTCTCATGGTGGATGCCTAGCTCCAGTAACTGCTTCCTGTTGGGGTCCTGAGGAGCCCAGGCAGGGAGGCGAGGAGTGACTGAGAGGGGAAGAGTGAGTAGAGGCTGGCCAGGCGCCCCTCAACGTGAGCGACATTTGAGTTGGCCACGCCTACCCAGTCACATGACCACCTAGCTACGCCCTCCCAGCCGATCATTAGTGGTCCGCAGGATTTAAAATTATAAATTTAGTGGTCCCTGAGGTCCGAAAGGTTAGTGACCCCTGTTCTAAAATCAACTTGCCAAACTTAACAAAACAAAATACACAAAATCGGTCAGCAAACATTTTCTCAAACGGTTGGTGGTGCAGTGGGTAGAGTGCAGTACTGCAGGCCACTTCAGCTGACTGCTATCTGCAGTTCAGTGGTTCAAATCTCACCGGCTCAGGGTTGACTCAGCCTTCCATCCTTCTGAGGTGGGTAAAATGAGGACCCAGATTGTGGGGGCGATATGCTGACTCTGTAAACCGCTTAGAGAGGGCTGAAAGCCCTATGAAGCGGTATATAAGTCTAATTGCTACTTGTTCAAAATGCATAGTGAGGGCAAATGTTTGAATTCATATATATATTTGCTGAAGGTAATTGGGTTTTTTTTCTTTGTAATTTTTAAATTGAATTCTTAAGCTTCCCAAGCTATTTGGCACAAAGGAGGGGGGAAACTAAAGTTCATTGGTGTCGTTACAGGGGAGATCGCGAAAATGAGGCATTGATTCCTGCCAATATATCACTTATTTTTTTTAAAGAAAAAATAACATGCTGATAATAAAAATACACACCAAGCCTTTTTCCTTGGTGAGATAATTTTTTTCCATCTGCAAGGAAGAGCTTTGCTTCTATTTCCATTTGGAAGGGGAACAAAACTCTCGTGCTTTTTATTTGCGTATGGAAACAGAATCTATCGATTGGATGAGTCCAAATTCAATATTTAAGAATATTTGACATCTCCTGTTAAAAAGCCAGAGAGCAAGAATTAGAGAGAAAATAGGTAGTCTGTTTTGACCCAGCCTTAGTAGAAAAAAGAAACAGACTCCTCGCCAGTAAAGTTTGAGTTTGAGTTTAATAAAATTTGTATGCCGCCCACTCCCATTGGGACTCTGGGCGGCTCACAACAAAATAAAAGCATTTTAAAAATTTAAAAATACAATATTTAAAATTAATACATCATTCAGTCAGTCAAGTGGGGCTGGATATTAATCAACAGCCCCAGGCCTGCCGGAACAGCCAGGTCATAATCGCTTTGCGGAAGACCGGGAGAGAGGTAAGGGTCCGGATCTCTGCGGGTAGATCGTTCCACAGGGCCGGTGCAGCTACAGAGAAGGCCCTCCCTCGGGGGGCCGCCAGCTGGCATTGTCCAATCGACGGCACCCGGAGGAGGCCCAACCTGTGCGATCTTATTGGTCGTTGGGAGGTGAATGGCAGGAGGCGGTCTCTCAGGTAGCCAGGTCCAATACCATGTAGGGATTTAAAAGTAACGACTAGCACCTTGAAGCGGGTCCGGAGACCAATGGGGAGCCAGTGCACCTCGCGGAGGATAGGTGTAACATGGGTGTATCTAGGTACACCCATTATCGCTCGCGCAGCTGCATTCTGGACCAACTGTAGTCTTCGAACACTCTTCAGGGGCAGCCCCATGTAGAAAACCACTCTTTATTTACCTCTTGTCAATTAATCGCATTCACCCACCGAAAGTCCAGGCAAGAATCCTTCAGAGAGTAGACCTTATCAGTTCCTTGCGATAATTGTAAGGCTGTGAGCTCCCAGCCGAAAGACTGCAAATTAAGTTCTGGCAAGCAGCCTTTTTTTGCTCAATTTTGCCCTCCCTGCAGCCCCCAGGAGCACTCTATAAGCCTCCTAAAGACTGTACATGCCATTTTTTTAAAAAACAGGGCTGTTTTTTGCTCATTTTTGGGGGGGGCAGCCCACAGGAGCACTCTACAAGCCTCCTAAAGGCTATTCATGCCTTTTCACGAAAAACGGGCCATTTTTGGGAGGTTTGCAGAGTGCAAAAACTTTTTTTAAAAAAAGATTTATACGATCTGAAGAGAAGCCAGAGTATAAATCTTTCGCCTTTTTTTTTTAATTGCCTCTTCGAAACCTTGGTGCGTCTTATACTCCAGTGCATCTTATACTCCGAAAAATACGGTAGGTAATGGAATGTTGTTACACAAAGAAAAGGCAGTTTTACCTCACGCTGTGTAGTTTATTCAGATTTGGATAACGTAGATCAGGGGTTTTCAAACTTGGCAACTTTTAGACTTGTGGACTTCAACTCCCAGAATTCCCCAGCCAGCACATTGAAGAATTCTGCCAGTTGAAGTCCCCAAGTCTTAAAAGTTGCCAGATTTGAAGGCTCAGGCTATATATCATTTTAGATCTGCTCTGTGTGGTGAAGTCACCATGCTAGAGAGCAGGAGGCTGTGAGTTCTAGTCCTGCCTTAGCCACGAAAAGCAACTGGGGGACTTTGGGCGAGTCATTCTCTCGCAGCAAACCTGCCTCACAGAGTTGTTGTTCTTGTAGGGAAAATAGGAGGAAGAGGAAGGAAAGTATTACTGTGTTTGCTGCCTTAAGTTATTTATAAAAATAATAATAAAGGCATTATACGAACAAACAAAAAGACACATCTGTGGTTTACATTTGACTTGCAAAGCAGTTTCCCAGAATTTCTTCCATCAGTATGCAAAGCGATGAATAAAATTAACTAGCTAACGGATGGGAAAGTCTTGCTCAAAGTTGCTATTTTCAGACATATCATGGAACATTATTTTTATTCTTTGTGTTTTGACCTAGGCTTCCCAAAAGCACGAAGCCGACTCCTCGTCCCAATAAATATCCTTTTATTTAGTTTTAAAGGGAATTCCTCTCCAGCAAAATCACGGTCAACAGTCTTACAAGAGATTTCACAACTACAGACCTTTATCAGGCTTGGAGAGCTGCCAGGCTGATATCTTCCAAACTCCATGCTGTGGCAGACAATTACTTGGCAAGAAGTCAGGAACAGATCTTCACCCTAATGCATTGAACTAATAGTCTCCTGTAAACTCCCCTCCCTTTTCGCTCCTTTTTATTCCCTATGGGAGGGGCCATTCACCGTCCACCTGTGGCTTTACTTCTGAGTAGACCCTTGTTCCTTAGCTGTTCCCTTCTCCTGGCAGCTCTGTGCATGCGCACATCGGGAACAGGCTCCAGCTGTTCTTCTGCCCCACTGATATCTGACTCCAAAGGCAGCTGATAACTGTCGGATGGCCCTGGCCCCATCTCTGCCTCCGACGCACAGCACTTGTCCGAGCCTTCCCCAGGCTCCCGGACTGGGCTATGTTCCTCCCCAACCTCCTCACTGTCCAAATCTGCTACCAGATCCACTGGTCGCTAGTGGGCCACAACACTTTGCTTGTCTTCAAAGGGTATTCAAAGGATTCCCACCTTTGGTGGGAAGGTAACAGCATTCCATGTGCCTTCAGTGTTTAGTCATGCCGGCCACATGACTACGGAGATGTCTTCGGACAGCGCTGGCTCTTCGGCTTTGAAACAGAGATGAGCACTGCCCCCTAGAGTCAGAAACGATTAGCACATACTTGTGCGGGAAACAGTCAGTGTAAAAATAAAACTTATGCAGCTGTGCCAACTGAAACCTCTGATTGTGGCTGTCTAACTTTGTTATATATACCACGAAGTAACCTTACCATCTAACCTTATTCATTGTCATTCTCCACATAAGCCTGACAATCACTTTTTTCAATCACTCTGCTTTAATCGAAGATATTTTTCAAATCCTTGTACGTCTGGAGCTGGAATTGGCAGGGAAATTTATATTGTAGCTTCTCTTCCCCAACCCCCCGCCCCTAATCTTCTGCTGAACACCAGAAGTGCTTGTTAGATTTATTTCCCTTCTTTCCTCAACTTCAAAGTCTTCATTAATTTTTATCTCCACCACAGCAACTCGGTTGTAAGGATAAATTGGTCTGAAAAAGAGAGACAAGAAAACCTTTTGATCCTTGGATCTGGGTACTTGAGAGACCGCCTGCTGCCAATTACCTCCCAAAGACCCATTAGATCTCAAAGGGTTGGCTTCCTCCGGGTGCCATCTACCAGCCAATGCCACCTGGCTATTACCCAGGGGAGGGCCTTCTCTGTGGCAGCTCCGGCCCTTTGGAATGAACTCCCCGCAGGGATTCGGACCCTCACCTCTCTCCAGGCCTTCTGAAAAGCTGTCAAAACCTGGCTTTGCCGGCAGGCCTGGGGGTGATGAGTTCCCTCCCCTCTCGACATGTATGGTTGTGCGACTGTTGTCTACTTTTATTATTTGTATTTTGTCTTTCATGTTCCCCTTTTTTCCCCCTTGAATTGTTCGCCGCCCTGAGTCCTCCCGGAGAAGGGCGGCATACAAATAATAAAATACAATACAAATACAATCCTATTCTTACCAGTCCTAATTCAACATTACAGCTCTGTGGCGATCGGCATTTCATTAAAAAGAGATGAAAATATTGTTCCCTTACTTTTGTCTACCTGAAGTTAGTCCTCAACGTACGACTGAAATTGAACCCGAAATTAAGGTTGCAGACTATGCTGGTCGTTATGTGATTGCACCCGATTGTATCACCTTTTTTTTGTGGTGGTTAAGCAAATGCCACGATTGTAAAGCAAACACCAGTGTTGTTAAGCAAATTCATTGTCCACAATGGACATATTTGCTGGAAATCATATTCAAAAGACTCCATCTCGCGACGCTTGGGTTACCTGACTGCCAGTTTTTCTGGCTGACCAGCTCAGCATCTTTAACCGCTGAGCTACCAGGGCCCCATAAGTATCTATATCTCCTGCTTATAATTCCTAGTCAAGCTTGGCTGACTTCAAAAATCCAACCGAATCAAACCTGAATAATGCTGAACAAAGACAGGAATTCAATTATTGCCCAATTGCAAAACTGAAAACAGTGGTGCATTTCTTCCACAGTGTTGCTAATAAAACTTTCTGGATGTCTCCAGGAGGCTGCTAGGAGCTGGAGTAGCTGGAGCTTAACTTGAAGGTGATGTTTGAAATCTTTTCAGATGTGCCAAAAACACACCGGAAATTCCATGTTAAAGCCAAAAAGCCAATTTAGAGTTCATGGTTCCAAATAGCATCCAAAATTAAATCAGAGTCCAAGGCAAAGTATTGCTCAAAGTTCCAATTTATTAAGAGAGCCATGTTGGCACATCCGGGAAAACCCGAATCTGAAAGTTTCCCAGTTTTCCCCACCCAGTTGAAAGTCCAAGATCTTGCCCCCCACACCCACAAGTCCATCACATGGTCCAATCTTCCACTGCCATGCTGGCAGTTCCACCCATACAGTTCCGGTCAGGTGCAGAGACAAAAGGATGACCTTGGTTTTCTAGAAAGGGATTTTATTTTGGCTACACAGCATCTAACTCCGTACAACCCCTCTCCCATTTTCCCACAATAGAAAAGGCATATAGTAGTAGAATAATAGAAAGTGTGGCAGGCCAAAGATCCAAAAGGAATATGGCTGCAGGCCTAACATAGAGATGTTGGAAGACATGTCCATCTGGGTTCAGTTCCAAGTGGGGAGAAAGACACTGGAAACGTGGAGGCTGTTTGAAAAGATGGTTTAATGGTGGACAGGGCCACATGGTTTGAGGTCCTGTGTAGCTGACCACATGGAGTGGAGAGTGAGATATATTTATACCCTCTCTTGGGCTTTGAACTTGCTTCCTATTCCTGTGAAAGAAATGTATTCTGATTGGTTGTCAGACTCTCATGGGGCCATGCAGGGGTAACTTCATAGGCTGTCTTGAGTCCCAGGCTTGGTTGAATCTTGCTGGGTGATGTAATCTTCCCAGGTGCCATGTAGTGAGATGGAGATAAGACGGCTAATCCTATTATGTCCTGAAGTTGAAGGACTTTTGTCTTGTAGATAAGCTGGCCCAGCCTTTTGTCTTGTAGATGGGATGGCCCAGTCTTTCTGGTGCTATTAACAAAGGTGGAAGCTGCTTTCCAAGAGCATGTTTCTCTTTTTCTCATCCAGGAAGGTATAAAATAAGGCGCAGTGGTTAGAGTGCAGTACTGTAGGCTACTTCAGCTGACTGCTAGCTGCAGTTCGGCAGTTCGAATCTCACCAGGCTCAAGGTTGACTCAGCCTTCCATCCAGTGGTGGGTTCTGGGAGGTACGGCCGTACCGGTAGTAGCCAGGAGCAGCGGCCACCGTACCAGTAGCGTGGCTCGTTTGGCCCACCCACCCGCCCGTGTTCCATAACTGTTTTTGAAGTAAGCGGGCCAACTGCACACGTGTGTACAGCGTGCGGCTCCTGCGTGACCTCTGCCGAGCAGCTGGGTGTCACAGGGTGGTGGCGTGTGCATGCATGCGCAGCACATGTGCCTGACTAGGATGCCCGGCCCTGTCCGCAGTGTACTGTTTGCGATGGGGTCCAGAACCCACCACTGCTTCCATCCTTCCGAGGTGGGTAAAATGAGGACCCAGATTGTTAAGGGAAAATAGACTGACTCTGTAAACCGCTTAGAAAGGGCTGTAAAAAGCACTATGAAGCTGTATATAAGTGCTATTGTTATTGCTAATATTCTTGCCTTTTTAATATTTCCTAGAATATTTCGTTCTTCTAGGAGAAGGGTGGGTGCTAACCAGGGGTGGCTTTCTCGCCCCGAACCGGTTGGAACGGGGCCGGCGGCGTCCTCGTGCACGCGCTCAGTGCACGCATGCGTACTAGCGCCTGTGTGATGCTCCAGCTGCTCCTGGAGGATCGCACAGGGGCTGTATGCGTTCTGCACATGCGTGGAAGCACAGAACTCGTCAAAACCAGATAAGAAATGCGGGCGGGCGGGTGGATCCTTTGGCGTTCCCGGAAGTTACTTACTTCCGGGTTCGCCGACCAACCGGTTCGCGGGAACCTCCGCGAACCGCCTGAAACCCACCCCTGGTGCTAACTTTCTACAGAGGATAACAGGGAATGTTTTTTTTTAAGAAATCACACATGTTCACATCCCCATCAGGTTTATCATTTCTGGCTGTTGAAGCAGGAAACGGAAATCCTATTTTCAGAAAGATGATATGATCTTTGAGCAGTGATTCCATATGCCCACTAGATGGCAGTCATGGTCAGGTTTTCGCCAACTTCCATTCACCAGAATCCTTTCTATGGCTGTGCAAAGCCAGGAATTTTTTTTTTCCTGGTTAGATATTAAAAACTATGGATGGAGGTTGAAGAGTTTGCTTGCTTGGCTCAAGTTACAAAAGCAAACAAAACAGGGTTTTTGTAAGACTTTTTCGTCAAAGCAAATACATCCTTTTGAAGATTTTCATAATCCTAACACCTTTCACTTATTGGGATCAAAAGTCTGGTCATAAAAATCAGATTAAAGATTTCATACCACCTTATTGTTGTTAGTTGCAAAGTCATGTCCGACCCATTGCAACCCCATGGACAATGTTCCTCCAGGCCTTCCTGTCCTCTACCATCCTCTGGAGTCCATTTAACGCCTACTACTTCCGTGATTCCGTCCAGCCACCTCATTCTCTGCCGTCCCCTTCTTCTTTTGCCCTCAATCTTTCCCAGCATGAGGCTCTTCTCCAGGGAGTCCTTCCTTCTCATTAGGTGGCCAAAGCATTTGAGTTTCCTCTTCAGGATCTGGCTTTCTAAAGTGCAGTCAGGGTTGATCTCCTCTAGGACTAACCAGTTGGATGGCCTTGCAGTCCAAGGGACTCAATGCAGGAGTCTTCTCCAGCACCAGAGTTCAAAGGCGTCAATTCTTTAGCGCTCAGCCTTCCTTATGGTCCAACTTTCACAGCCATCCATTGCAACTGGGAAAACCATAGCCTTGACTAGACGCACTTTTGTTGGCAGGGTGATGTCTCTGCTTTTTAGTATGCTGTCTAGATTTGCCGTAGCTTTCCTCCCCAGGAGAGCAAGCGTCTTTTAATTTCTTGGCTGTGGTCCCCATCTGCGGTGATCTTGGAGCCCAGGAAAGTAAAATCTGTCACTGCCTCCATTTCTTCCCCATCTATTTGCTAGGAATTGAGAGGGCTGGATGCCGTGATCTTACTTTTCTTAATGTTGAGTTTCAAACCAACTTTTGCACTCTCCTTCTTCACCGGCCTCAAGAGGCTCTTTAGTTCCTCTTTCACTTTCTGCCATTCGAGTGATATCATCTGCATATTTGAGGTTATTGATATTTCTCCCGGCAATCTTAATTCCAACTTTTGATTCATCTAGCCCTGCCTTTCTCATGATATGCTCTGCATAGAAACTAAATAGGCAGGGCAACAGTATACAGCTTTGCCGGATTCCTTTCCCAATTTTGAACCAATCAGTGGTTCCATGTCCAGTTCTCACTGTTGCGCCTTGACCCATATATAGGTTTCTCAAAGAGATCACCTTATACTTCCTGCATTGATAGATTCATGCATCCTGTTAGTGTAGCTTACAGTCCAATATGGTGTCTCTTATCAGGTTTAATCCTGCTTAGCTGTTTGAGATCAGACCAAGATCAGAATAACAAATTAACAGAAGTTGGAAGGGACCTTGGAGGTCTTCTAGACCAACCCTCTGTTCAAGTAGACGACCCATATCAGACTAATGGCTGTCCAGTCTCTTCTTAAAAACCTCCAGAGATGGAGCACCCACAGCTTATATATTCACAACGTCTGAAAGTAAGCCATTCCACCAATGAATTGTTCTTCTTGTAGGAAAATTTCTTTTTAGTTCTAGGTGGGTTCTCTCCTTGATACGTTTTCCCTCTGAAGTTCACGGTCATTGATTAAACTCGATTTTAAAAAAAACAAAACCTTGGAAAACAACGTCCATTTCATGCCGACATAAATATGGACGATGAGCACAATTTAGCAATAGCAATAGCAATAGCAATAGCAGTAGACTTATATACCGCTTCATAGGCCTTTCAGGCCTCTCTAAGCGGTTTACAGAGAGTCAGCATATTGCCCCCAACAATCTGGGTCCTCATTTTACCCACCTCGGAAGGATGGAAGGCTGAGTCAACCCTGAGCCGGTGAGATTTGAACCGCTGACCTGCTGATCTAGCAGTAGCCTGCAGTGCTGCATTTAACCACTGCGCCACCTTGGCTCTTATTTATTTACAGGGAATTTACAGGGAACTTGATTTTTTTTTTTTTTAAACAGTGAAAACCAAGATGTCTGGCCAAGAACTGATGCTAGCCACTCAGAATGTTCAGATACAGATTAACAGAGTTGGAAGGGACCTTGTAGGTCATCTAGTCCAGTGGTGGGTTTCAAAAATTGTTCGAATCTACTCTGTGGGTGTGGCCTCCTTTGTGGGAGTGGCTTGCCGCCCATGTGACCGGATGGGAGTGGCTTGCTGCCCATGTGACCGGATATGAAGATGCCAACGACACTTGTCAGAACCACCTTAAATTACCTCACACACAGCACTGGCATGCAGAAGAATAGGATGTAAACTTGTTTTTTAAAAGGCATCTTTGGTTTGCGTTAAAACAACTTCAACACACGCAATGTTCTGATTGCACCACAAACGCAGTAGTCATCCTTACCTTTCACAGAGGCACTGAGTTTTATAAATAGGAGCATGATAGTGTAGAATAATCATATCCAAGGACCAGTGGTGGGTTTCAAAAAAGTTTGGAACCTCTTCTGTAGGTGTGGCCTGCTTTCCGGGTCCACTGGTGGAACCTCTTCTAATCGGTTCGGTAGATTTGACGAACCGGTTCTACCGAATAGGTGCGAACTGGTAGGAACCCATCTCTGATCTAGTCCAACCCCCCCCCCGTCCAAGCAGACCCTACACCATTTTTGACAGATGGCAGTCCAGTCTCTTCTTGAAAGCCTCCAGGGATGAAGCTCCCACAACTTCCGAAGGCAACTTCTGTTCCATTGGTTGATTGTTCTCACTGCCAGAGAATGTCTCCTTATTTCCAGGTTGAATCTCTCCTTGTTCAATTTCAATCCATTGCTTCTTGTTCTGCCTTCAGGTGCTTTGGAAAATAGCTTGACCCTTTCCTCTCTGTAACAGCCCCTCAAATATTGGAAGACGGCTATCCTGTCTCCCCTGGTCCTTCTCTTCACTAGACTAGTTATACCCAGTTCCTGCAACCATTCTTCTTATGTTTTAGCCTCCAGTCCCCTAGTCATCTTGGTCGTTCTTCTCTGCACTCTTTCTAGAGTCTCCACATCTTTTTTATAGAGTGTTGCAGCTATTTGTTGCACCATGTTGGCTTCTACAGCAAGTGGAGCATTGGAGCAACTGGTGGTCTTCTGCTGAATGATGACTTTAATTGAATAGACTTGTAGAATGACAGTTGCAATTGTTGGTCTAATTAGATCAATTCATTGCAAAAGCTGTCTCTTTGTTCGCCTCCAGATATTCAGTGTTCTGAGCCAGCTCCCCAAACAAGACAAACCCTCTGTAGTTAAATCAATATTCCCTTTATAAGGAGTGCCAGCAGCGCCGGCAAAAGACTGTGAGTCTCTCTCACAGCAGGCTAACAACTCTGTCCGACTGGAAGATGAATAGTTGTCTGCCACATCTATTCATCTCCGCCCCCTGCCTTTTATCCCCAGAGCTAGGGTGGAGCTTCACTAGCAGCAGTGGCTCTTCCGTCCCAAGGACCGGCCCATAGATTTCCACTGCTCTCCTCTGCCATCTGCACATCGGTATGTCAGGCACTGGGCCCAGCTTTTCCTCCTCTTCCTTATCAGCCACCTCCAGACCTGGGGGCTGTTGACTCTCCATCTGAGGGCTGACGGACGGCCCAGGCTCTCTCTCTCTCCCTCTCCCTCCCTCCCTCCCTCCCTCCCTCTCTCTCTCTCTCTGTCTCTGCCAGCTCCATTCCCTCTTCCCCCTCGGAGCTCCCAGGTTGCCTTGATGCTGGCCCTGACTCCCACATCTCCTCCACCTCCGATTCAGCTGCTGTAGGGGCCGATGGCCAACAGGCCACAACCCTCAATCCATCTGGTTTTAAAATTTTCTCCAGAGAGAGCTTTGCTCCCTTTTCACCAAGGGATGTCTAGGAATTAGCTGAGGATATTTAACAACGGTCCTTATACAGGTAGTCCTCAACTTACAACAGTCCGTTTAGTGACCATTTCAAAGTTACAACGGCACTGAAAAAAGGAGAGATTCAACCTGGAAACGAGAGATTTTCTGACAGTGAGAACAATCAACCCATGGAACAGAAGTTGCCTTCGGAAGTTGTGGGAGCTTCATCCCTGGAAGCTTTCAAGAAGAGACTAGACTGCCATTTGTCAGAAATGGTGTAGGATCTCCTGCTTGGGTGAAGGGTTGGACTAGATGACCTACAAGACCCATTCCAACTGTGTTTATCTAATCAACTGACCTGTGTGTGTGTGTGTGTATATAGCCTTTAGGAGGCTTGTAGAGTGCTCTGGGGGGGGTGGCCTCCCAAAAAACGAGCAAAAAATGGCCCGTTTTTCACAAAAACGGGCCCATTTTTTGCCAAAGAAATTACATGCAGAGCCTGTAGGAGGCTTATACAGTGTTCCTGGAGCTTTGGGGGAGGGTCAAAATTGAGGGGAAAATGGTCCTTTTTCACTCATTTCTGCCCTCCTCCGCCCCCAGGAACACTCTGAAAGCCTCCTACAGGCTCTGCACGCCATCTTGGTGAAGGAGGTGGGGTTTCAGGAGACAAAAAATGCTGTATTCAGTGTATAAGATGCACCCAGATTTTCAGCCTCTTTTTTTGAGGGAAAAAGGTGCATCTTATACTCTGAAAAATATGGCAATCCATCCACAACTCCCATCATCCTGCCAAAACCAATGACGTTTCTTGAATGAAAAGCAAAACATCTTCTTTCTCAACTGGGGGGCGGGGGGTAGGAAATGTCCAATTGCCTTTTGAAAAAAAAAACACCTTTAAATCGACTATGACCTGGATTTCTAAAACATCTCCACAGACAATACAAAGGGAAAGTGTTAGATATTAGCAACGGTTATAGTGGTTTCCACCAAGGTCCTCTGTTCCGGCGGGAACAGAGATTCAATCTCATTGGTCGAAGGGTCTGACAGCTCCTTATAACACTATATACCTGTGGGAAGTTATCACCCAGCCCTCTCCCAGAAAAATGAAATATCCTAGGAAATATTGAAAAGGCAGAATATTTCTCTGGATGTGAAAAGAAACATGTCTTAAAAGACAGAATAGTTGCCTATAGCTTTTTGCCCATCCCCAGCTAATGGGCCATTAAGATGGCCAAGCTAGCCCACTTTACATAATAAAGACTTCTCCTCACTGCAGCTGTAGGGGGAAGGGATATTACTCAACTGACCACAAGGCATCTGAGAACTCATCACAGCCTAGAGAGTAGCCCCCTGCATGGCACCATGGGAGTCTGACAACCAGTCAGAATACATTTCTTACACAGGAACAGGAAACAGAGAGGTGGGACTAAACACGGTATAAAAAGTCTAGCAAGCCCCTTCCTCAGCCTTCTCTCTTCTTCTCCATCAACATTGAAACATGTGATCACCTTTTCTGTTCAGGGCTCAAGCCATGTGGCCCTGTCCAACAATAAACCATCTTTCCAAGCAGCCTCCATGTCTCAAGTGTCTTCTTCCCCACTTGGAGCTGAACCCAGAAGGACATTTCTTTCAACATACCACTATAACAGTTGCTAATATCTGACAGAAAGTCTCACCTTCAAAAATCTCAAAGCACAAGGCCAGAAGAAGAAACCACCGTATACTCGGAAATGCTAAATGCTTATAATCCTGCAGAGAAAGAAAATGCTTGTTCTAGGAAGAAAACCAGCCAAGATTTTAAAAATCACATTAGCCAAAAGGCTGAGCTGGCATTCACGTAGCATTTTAGCAGCACTTTGGTAAATGGAGCTAGCTCTGTTCTTCTTTTTTTTAAAAAAAAACCCAAAAGCAAAAAAAAGCAACACAAAAACTAGTTGAGTTTTACCCAGCACACTAAATCTCACACACCCTGATTTTATATTAGTCTCTTTTGCATGAACATAAATCAATTTTCAGGCACTTTACAAGCCCATGGCAATAATCAACCTTTTCCCAACTCAATTCTTTCTTCCCATCAGGTTTCTGGATCAGTTAGAATCATGTCATAAACATTTGATTTCCCATGGAAGGCCTCTCCTTTTACTGTGTTAATTGCCTTAATTGATCCAATGTTTCAGAACATAACAGAATAGCAATAGCAGTTAGACTTATATACCGCTTCATAGGGCTTTCAGCCCTCTCTAAGCGGTTTACAGAGTCAGCATATCGCCCCCAACAATCTGGGTCCTCATTTCACCCACCTCGGAAGGATGGAAGGCTGAGTCAACCCTGAGCCGGTGAGATTAGAACCGCTGAACTGCAGATAACAGTCAGCTGAAGTGGCCTGCAGTACTGCACCCTAACCACTGCGCCACCTCGGCTCTCTAGCAGAGTTGGAAGGGACCTTGGAGGTCTTCTAGCCCTCCTGCTCAAGCAGGAAGCCCCTATACCATTTCAGGCAAATGGGTGTCCATTCGCTTCTTTAAAACCTCCAGTGTTGGGGCATCCACAACTTATGGAGGCAAGTTGTTCCACTGATTAATTGTTCTATCTGTCAGGAAATTTCTCCTTCGTTTTGTATCTGTGACGGCGAACCTATGGCACGCATGCCAGAAAATGGCACAGAGGCCTCTCTGTGGGCACATTCATTGTCACCTGCTCCTCTTCTGATTCCATGTGCGTCGGCCACCTGGTCTTCGCACCTGGATTCGGCCACCTGGATTACTGTAACGCGCTCTACATGGGGCTGCCCCTGAAGAGTGTTCGAAGACTACAGCTGGTCCAGAACGCAGCCACGCGAGAGATATGGGGTGTATCTAGATACACCCATGTCACACCTATCCTCCACGAGCTGCACTGGCTCCCCATTGGTCTCCGGACGTGCTTCAAGGTGCTAGTCATTACTTTTAAAGCCCTACATGGTTTAGGACCTGCCTACCTGAGAGACCGCCTCCTGCCACTTACCTCCCAATGACCAACAAGATGGCACAGGTTGGACCTCCTCCAGGTGCCGTCAACCGGACAATGCCGGCTGGCGGCTCCCCGGGGGAGGGCCTTCTCTATTGCTGCGCCAGCCCTGTGGAACGATCTACCTGCAGAGATCCGGACCCTTACCACTCTCCCGGCCTTCCGTAAAGCCGTCAAGACCTGGCTGTTCCGGCAGGCCTGGGGCTGTTGACTGATATCCAGCCCCGCCTAGATGGAATGGATGATGTGGAATTTTAATATTGTATTTTCTATTTTGTAATTTTAAATGTTTCTTGTCTTGTTGTGAGCCGCCCAGAGTCCCAATGGGAGTGGGCGGCATACAAATTTTATTAAACTTGAAACTTCGCGGGCACCAGAGCATCGGAAAGCAGCCTGAAAATGACCAAAAACCTGGCCATTTTTGAGCTATTTTTGGGTTGATTCTGGATCTTTTGAGGTCATTTTCAGGTCATTTTTTCAGGCTGTTTTCTGGGCCTTTTGGAGTCATTTTCAGGCTGTTTTGGGGGCATTTTTCAGGCCATTTTGTGGATAAAAACACCCCAAAACCCAACTGAAAATGACCACCCAAACTACCAGAAAGCAACCAAAAATGGCCAAAAATGGCCTATAAACAGGCATGCATACGCCAGCCAGCTGGTTTTCAGGTTTATGGTGCTCCGGCGTGCGCACAAGCACGCACATGCACATGCACACGCATTCCAGTTTGGGCACTCGGTGCTGAAAAGGTTTCTCTATCACTGTTCTAGGTTGCTTCTCTCCTTGATTCGTTTTGCCCCCCCCCTTCTTTGTGGCAGCCCCTCAAATATTGGAAGACTGCTCTCATTTCACTCATTTCACTCATTTCACTTCTTTTCCTTAAACTAGACATACCCAATTCTTGAAACTATTCTTGTTGGAATTCATTGTTGGAATGTATTTCTACAGTCATATTTAGCCAGTAAATATCAATATTTACAAGTCTGGATCTATGCTATATACTCTATGCTCTTTTGTTCTGAGTAGAGTTTCCTGTTTCCTGTTACAGTTCTGTAGTTGAGCAGGAAAGCACATGGTGACTGTACTCTTTGTTTGCTCTGTGCAATGCTTAAAATAAACATAATTTCTAACAATTCTTCATATGCCTCATGCCTCCAGTTCCCATTTTGTGCTACCAATTTTAAAACACAAATTAACACTCTGTGTAAGACACAACTGTTCTGACCTAGGCTTCCCAAGAGCAGGAAGCAAACTCCTTGTCCCGACAAAAAAAACCCTTTTATTAATTTAATGTGAATTCTTCTCATTCACATCCAACAAAGTCTTTCAAGGGAGGATCACAAACCTTATCTGGCTTGGAGAGCTGACAGGCCGATATCTGGAGAGTCACCAACCAATTAAGCAAACTAATTGTCTCCTGCAAACTCCACTCCCCTTTCGCTCCGAGGTGGCGCAGTGGTTAAATGCAGCACTGCAGGCTACTTCAGCTGACTGCAGTTCTGCAGTTCGGCTGTTCAAATCTTACCGGCTCAGGGTTGACTCAGCCTTCCATCCTTCCGAGGTGGGTAAAATGAGGACCCGGATTGTTGTTGGGGGCAATATGCTGACTCTGTAAAACTGCTTAGAGAGGGCTGAAAGCCCTATGAAGCGGTATATAAGTCTAACTGTTATTGCTATTGCTAAATACAGCACTGCAGGCTACTTCAGCTGACTGCAGTTCTGCAGTTCGGCTGTTCAAATCTCACCGGCTCAGGGTTGACTCAGCCTTCCATCCTTCCGAGGTGGGTAAAATGAGGACCCGGATTGTTGTTGGGGGCAATATGCTGACTCTGTAAACCGCTTAGAGAGGGCTGAAAGCCCTATGAAGCGGTATATAAGTCTAACTGCTATTGCTATTGCTATTTTATTTCCTCTGGGAGGGGCCATTCATCGTCCACCTGTGGCTTCACTCCCAAGTCGACCCCTGTTCTATTGCTGTTTCCTTCCTCTGGCAACTCTGTGCATGCGCACACTGGGAACAGGCTCCAGCTGTTCATCCGCCTCACTGATGTCTGACTCTGAAGAGAGGTAATAACTGGCATACGGATGGGTAATGAAACATCTGCAAGAAAACAACCAAACACAGCGATCATCAAGGACGCCACAGTTCACCCTGAGCTACAAATATTCTCTTTCATCGGTACATTTAAGTCTATTTGTGATGTGCCCTACAAAACAGAATCCCCTTGAGTTTCAGGCACAGAGCGATAAACTGTAGAAAACTTTTAAAAGAAACTTCAGGGCAGATCCTGAGAGGTTTCACGATACAAAAATATTCTCTTTTACTTACGAAGCTGGTGAATTCCAAGCACAACATTTACAACGAAGTGTTGTCAAAACCGCCTTGCAATTCCTCAGAAGATTTCTCTTGTTTGGCACCAGGAGCCGTTTTTATTTTTCAGCTTTGTCCTCAAGGGTCCTTGAGGTTCTTTCAAATTTCTCTTGATGTTTTCCCGAGGTTTCTTTATTCCTGGAGGTGACAGACGGGCTTCTGCGCCCCGGTGCCTCTGCTGAGAAGAGTCCCCATCTGCATGTAGCTTTTAAGACTTCCCTGTCTTGAAATGGAGACGTTCCTCAGCAGATTGTCCTTCGGAATTTAATGGTCAACCAGTTGGGTCAGAGAGAGGGCCATCCAGTAAAAGATAAAGGCCATATCCAGCTGCGGGCAAGATCAAAGCAACAAAAACTACACAGATTTCGCAACCTTGGTTTTAATGCTCAGGTAGAGTAATAATGAAGGGTTCAGTGGCTAAGATGCTGAGTTTGTTGATCACAAACGTCAGCAGTTCAGTAGTTCGAATCCCTAGCCCTAGTGGTTCGAAAACACCAGCACCTACCTACCTACCTACCTTCCTTCCTTCCTTCCTTCCTTCCTTCCTTCCTTCCTTCCTTCCTTCCTTTCTTTCTTTCTTTTGAAATTAAGTGCAGGCAAATTAGTTATTACTCCAGATCAACATTGGCTATAGGAACAAAACTGGGTTTACGCTACATCTTAAATCCTAACTTGTTGTGAGCAAACCAGAAGTGGCTATAGTTATATACAGTATATATAACTATATGTGTTTATAACGGACGCAGTGGCTCAGTGGCTAAGAGGCTGATCTTGTCGATCAGAAAGGTCGGCAGTTCAGCGGTTCGAATCCCTAGCGACGTGTAACGGAGTGAGCTCCCGTTACTTGTCCCAGTTTCTGCCAACCTAGCAGTTCGAAAACATGTAAAAATGAAGGTAGAAAAATAGGGACCACCTTTGGTGGGAAGGTAACAATGTTCCATGCGCCTTCGGTGTTTAGTCATGCCAGCCACATGACCACGGAGACATCTTCGGACATCACTGGCTCTTCGGCTTTGAAACGGAGATGAGCACCGCCCCCTAGAGTCAGGAACGACGAGCACATATGTGTGAGGGGAACCTTTACCTTTACTTAGAGTAATACAGAGTCTTGAAGCAGTAGGAGGAATTTCTTGTTGCCGCAACTAGTTCATTAATATCTCTTTGAGGGATTCCTGATTTTGTCTCCAGCTGTTGCTGTTTATGAAAGAAACTGCCAATTGAATTGCCTTCTATCCTTTGGTAGGTTTTGATGGTTTGTACATTGATGAAATATATTATTCAGGGGAGATATTCACTTACCTTCCCTACCAGTTCACAAATGTGAGTGTCCACCTCTGCGCATGTGCCCAGTTTTTCACGCATGCACTTTGGCAAAAAAAAAAAAAAAAGGGCTAATACCGTAGAGATGGGGTGAGTGGGTGGGACCACCCACGATTTCCCTACGGGTTCAGGAGAATCGGTCTGAACCAGCAGAATACTTCCTCTGGTATTATTCACAGGAATAGTGAAACCATAAAACGCTTTTAATTTTGTTGTTGTTGTTTACTAGGGGAATTCTCAGAGTTCTATTAGTTTCCCCTTCTAGCCCAAAACTAGCAAATTGATAAAATGGTATTATCCTCCTTTCCTCATATTTTCTTCCCCTTCCACTCCTTCATCCTTCCCTTCCTTTTTCTCATGCCTTTCCTTCCTTCCTTCCTTCCTTCCTTCCTTCCTTCCTTCCTTCCTTCCTTCCTTCCTCCCTTCCCCATCTTCTTCCTTTCCTTTCCTTCTTTCATTCCCTTCCCTTCCTTTTCCTTCCCTTCCCTTCCTTTTCCTTTCCTTTCCTTCCTTTCCCATTCCTTTCCCTTCCTTCCTTCCTTCCCTTCCCCATCTCCTTCCTTTCCTTTCCTTCTTTCCTTTTCCTTCTCTTCCTTTCCCTTTCCTTTCCTTCCTTTCATTTCATTTCATTTTATTTAAATTTATAGGCCACCTTTTTCCCTGAGGGGACTCAGGGCGGCTTACAATTAATGGGAAGGGAGTGTAGGACAAAACACAAGAAAGAAAAAAAATGTGAATAATAAAAAAAAATAAACCAATAAAACACAACATTCATTCAGCATTCGGGTGGGGCGAAGTACAGGTCTTATCCCCAGGCCTGACGGGATAGCCAGATCTTGAGGGCTGTTTGGAAGGCCTGGACGGTGGTGAGGGTACGAATCTCCACTTTGGACTAAAAGACCTCCAAGGTCCCTTCCAACTTAAATCTAAGATCACATGGAGGCAGAACTGTAATTTTAAAGGCCCCCTTCCAATCATGTTTAAATATTACATGTACTTTTACATGTGCTGAATAAAAACACCAGGATGTGTCAAAAAGGAAAGGGGGAGGGAGATACTTTAGCACTGACAAGTGTCTTGCCAACTGAAGATAAGTCTAATTATGCAGAAGGCTGCTGAGAATATCCAATGACTAAACTGGATTAAGTCTGAAGCCCTTGTCAAAATCAGTGCCATTGCAATTGTAGCTTTAATATCCTGTTGGGGAAGATACTCCTGTGTTCAAATTGGGAGAACTTGCTCCCTGCTTTTTCCCTTGCTTTGATCTGCGATGCTGCTTGAGGGCTAAACCTAATTAAGGGGAGGAAAAGCTCTTGATAAGGAAGAAAAATAAATTCATCATGTAGCTGCACACTAACATATAAAGGAAGCCCTTAGCAAAAGGCTGCTGTGATATTCATCATTTAAGCTTCTTCTTACAAAAAGAAACAATAATATTAAAGGAACAATGACACTCGCTTAATGGGAAATTTCTTGAACAGACACTATCTTTTCGAGTTCAGTTGAGGCATTGATTTGGAGAGTCAAGAAGAAATAAACTAAAATTAAAAGGCTACCTGTTGTAGGAAGTTAAAACCCACCCCTCTTCTAGAAAAATGAATTATCCTGGGAAACATTGAAAAAGGCTGAATATTATATTTCCCTGGATGCGAAATGGAGAAACAGGTTTTAGGCAGAAAACAGACTCACCCTTAATAGCCCCCACCTTTGTCAATGGGCCATTAAAAAGCCTGAGCTAGGGAAGGAAGGAGAGAAGGAGAGAAGAAAGGAGGGAAGGAAGGAGGGAATGTAGGAGAGAAGGAAGGGGGGAAGGAAGGGGGAAAGGAAGGAGAGAAGGAGAGAAGAAAGGAGGGAAGGAAGGAAGGAAGGAAGGAAGGAAGGAAGGAAGGAAGGAAGGAAGGAAGGAAGGAGGGAAGGGGGAAGGAGGGAGGGAGGGAAGGAAGGAGGGAAGGAAGGAGAGCAGGAGAGAAGAAACGAGGGAAGGAAAGAGGGAGGGAGGGAAGAAGAAGTAGGACTGTTGTAAGATAAGATGGATCTATGGGATGGTAAGAAAGCAATCTTCAAATATATTGTCAACTGTAGGGAAAACATTGTTATAAATACATATTATTAATAACAAAAAAAATAAAACAAATAAAAAGCCTGAGCTATTCTACTCTACACAACACAGGTAGGATTAGCCTTCTACAGAAACTTACCGCAGGGCACCTGGGAAAAAGCAATGCTCAACCAAACTTGGACTCAAAGCACAACCTAAAGAGTTGCCCCTGCATGGCCCCCTGGGAGTCTGATAACCAATCAGAATACAAGATCAAGATCAAAGGCCAGAGAAGGCATAAAACCAGGAACTTTCAGCATCTGGGTCTCTTTTTCTTCTTCACTCAACATCTGGAAGCATGTGACCCCCTTTTCTGTTCAGGAGCCCAAGCAACGTGATCTTGTCCATCATTAAACCACCTTTCCAAGCAGCCTCCATACTTCCAGTGTCTTTTTCCCCACTTGGAACTGAACCCAGAAAGGACATTTCTTCCAACACTGTGTGACGGTTGAAAAATAAACTATATGGGCAAAAACATCTTATGCCAAATTCCAAAACCCTGTGACCACATCCCAAAAGTGCTTTTTTTCAAGAGGCAAGTGGACATTCTGGTTGTTGTTGTTGTTGTTTTTTAAGACATTTTGCTTCTCATCCAAGAAGCATCTTCAGCTCTTGAAGCTTTCCTGGAGCTGAAGAAGCTTCTTGGATGAGAAGCAAAATATCTTCAAAGAAAAAAAAAACCAGGAAAGTCCACTTGCCTCTTGAAAAAGCACCTGTGTGACAACCATGATCTGGATGTCTGAGAATCTCCATAGCCCCCTGACGACATGTTTTGATTTGGAGTTTCAACTTGGTTCCACCACAAAACCGTGGTAGACAAAAGCGCGGTCGACGAAAGCGCGTATGTGATGTCATCACAGCGCGACGAAAAAGATCGAAAAATGTAAAAATAAAGCGAAAACCTTACCCTAACCCCCCCCAAACCTAACCCTAAACCTAACCCTAAACCTAACCCTTAACCTAACCCTAAACC
The DNA here is from genome assembly GCF_051295495.1 of Thamnophis sirtalis. NCBI lineage: Eukaryota > Metazoa > Chordata > Lepidosauria > Squamata > Natricidae > Thamnophis > Thamnophis sirtalis. Next base: position 89,060,524 of record NW_028261387.1, read on the forward strand.
TAACCCTAAACCTAACCCTTAACCTAACGAAAAACCTAACGCTAACCCTTAACCTAACGCTAAACGTAACGCTAACACTCTAAACCTAACCCTAACCCTTAACCTAACCCTAACCCTAACCCTAAACCTAACCCTTACCTTTATGTGAATCGGCTTGCTGTAATTTAATTTTTATTTCAATTTTTCGATCTTTTTCGTCGCGCTGTGATGACGCCACATACGCGATTTCGTCGACCGCGCTTTTGTGGAACGCGGTTTTGACGGGTCACGTTTCAACTTGACACTCATTTAATCAAATCTCTGAAACAGAAACTTCTAATTCACTTGGTGATTTGTAGTGAATCAGCTTGGTTCTAATGGTTAAGGCACCAGGCTAGAAAGCAGGAGACTGTGAGTTCTAGTCCCACCTTAGGTGTGAAAGCCAGTTGGATGACTTTGGGCCAATCACCAGGAGACTGAGTTTTAGTACCATCTTAGGTATTCAATAGTGAAAAGAGTAATCAATGGTGAAAAGGGTAAGGTTCTACATTTAGGCAACAAAAACGAAATGCACAGGTACAGCATAGGTGGTACCTTGCTTAACAGTAATAACTGTGAGAGGGATTTTGGTGTCCTAAAGGACAATCACTTAAATATGAGCCAGCCGTGTGCAGCAGCTGCCAGAAAAGCCAACACAATTCTAGGCTGCATAAACAGAAGGATGGAATCAAGATCACGTGACGTGTTAATACCACTTGATAATGTCTTGGTAAGGCCACACTTGGAATACTGCATTCAGTTTTGGTCACCCCGATGTAGAAAAGCTGTGGAGACTCTAGAAAGAGTGCAGAGAAGAGCAACATACATGATTAAGGGACTGGAGACTAAAACATATGAAGAACGGTTGCAGGAACTGGGTATGTCTAGTTTAATAGAAAGAAGGACAAGGGGAGACATGATAGCAGTCTTCCAATATCTCAGGGGTTGCCACAAAGAAGAGGGAGTCAAGCTATTCTCCAAAGCACCTGAGGGCAGAACAAGAAGCAATGGGTGGAAACTAATCAAAGAGAGAAGCAACTTAGAACTGAGGAGAAATTTCCTGACAGTTAGAACAATGAATCAGTGGAACAGAAGTTGCCTCCAGAAGTTGTGAATGCCCCAACACTGGAAGTCTTTAAGAAGATGTTGGATAACCATTTGTCTGAAATGGTACAGGGTTTCCTGCTAGGCAGGGGGTTGGACTGGAAGACCTCCAAGGTCCCTTCCAACTCTGGTATTGTATTGTATTGTATTGTATTGTATTGTATTGTATTGTATTGTATTGTATTGTATTGTATTGTATTGTATTGTATTGTATTGTATTGTATTGTATTGTATTGTATTGTATTGTATTGTATTGTATTGTATTGTATTAAAGCCAGCTGGGTGACTGAGCCAATCACAAGGAGACTGTGAATTCTAGTACCACCTTAGGCATGAAAGCTGGCCGGGTGACTTGTGACTTTGAGCCAAGTCCTCTCTCTCAACCTAACCCACCTTACAGGGTTGTTGTTGCTGTTGTGAGAAAAATGTGAGAATGGAAAGCGTGCCAGATAGGTTAGCTGCCTTGAATTCTTTATAAAAATAATAAAGGCAGGGCATAAAATAAATAAATACATCTCCTTGGGATACTTCTCAGAAATGTTTTGTTATGCTGGTGTCTTACGGTGCAATGTTGCATCTGGTCCCATATATTGGGGGGTGGGGGAGAGAACAGATCTCAAGCCAGGATTCTCGGCAGGGCAAATGCCAGCACAAACCCCAGAAATCTGTTTTTCTCTCCTCGTTACAGACGATAATTAGATTTAGTTGCCATAACTCTGTGTGCTATCTAGATGTTAATGTAAAATTCCCTGCTGTGGTTTTGGGTTTCATACCATGATCTGTACGTGGTATCAAAGCAGCAACAGGCAGTTGGCTTCTGGTGTAGAATTAATAAGCCAAGGAGAGCTCATTATTTGTAAAGATCTGTCAGCCCTGCAGCCATTTTTTCCCTTTGGGTCTTTGGCCTACCACACTTTCTATTATTCTACTATGCATTTTCTATTGTGGAAAAATGGAAGGGGGGAATTGTACGGAGTGAGATCCAACGTAGCCACAGCAAAATTCTTTCTAGAAAGCCAAGGTCATCCTTTGTCTCTGCACCTCTGCACCTGACCGGAACTGGATGGGTGGAAGCTGCCAGCACAGCAGTGGAAGATTAGTGAAGGACTTCTGGGTGTGGGGGCAAGATCTTGAACTTTCAACTGGGTGGGGAAAACCGGGAAGCTTTCAGATTCGGGTTTTCCCAGATGTGCCAACATGTCTCTCTTAATAAATTGGAACTTTGAGCAATACTTTGCCTTGGACTCTGATTTAATTTTGGATGCTATTTGAAACCCTGACACTAGTAAGACAAACAATTGCAGCTGTGAAAAACGGCCATACGTTTCTCTCATTTTCATAGTGCTGTGGTAACTTTGAATGGTCATTAAATGAACCCTTGTAACTCGAGGAACACCTGTAAACTCTAACCGTAATCCTGAGCTGGAGAAAATCTTGTTAAAACCCATTGACCCCAGCGTGTTCTCCGGGAGGCAACTGTGTGCTAGGAATATCTGAAGTGCATTAAGTAGGCAGCATAGCGAAGGTTTTACATTTATTCGTTCTTGGTGACATCTAATTTAAAACTCCAGGAGTCTATCCGTCACTTTCACAAAATCACAATCAGCAGCAGCTCACCTGGAGGAACAGTCAGGCCAGCACACGGTCACTTCTCCCAGGTAGATGGGAAAATCAGAAAAGTGCTTAAGAAACATCCAGCCTCTTCGATATGACCCAGCTAGCACCTATCAAGGCAGCTCCTGTCGCTGCCAATCTTATCCCACTGTGCCTTAAAAGAAAACAACCAGGTTACAGGCATTGCTTTAAAAAAAAAAAAAAGAATTTAAAGCAGCATGTGGGAACTCCTTATCAACTACAGGGGTTGCACATCGAAAGGATAAAGCCTCTTCTGTACCATCATGGCTGCCATCTTGACTTTCTGATCTCCCCATGGTGGACACCTCCATCCTTGCAGTTGGCAGTCTGAGAGAAGGGGTTTGTATCTGGGTTCACCGACAAATGCGCGCTCGACAAAAGTGCACAGACAAAACCGCTGGGGAAAAAATGCGAGTTTGAAATTGCGCCGACGAATGAGTGCAGAAGCACGCCGACAACAACGCGCCAATAGAAGCGCACTCTAAACCTAACCCTAACCCTAACCCTAACCCTAACGCTAACCCTAACCCTAACCCTAACCCTAAACCTAAACCTAACCCTAACCCTAACCCTAACCCCAACCCTAACCCTAACCCTAACCCTAAACCTAAACCTAACTCTAACGCTAACCCTAACGCTAACCCTAACGCTAACATTAACGCTAACGCTAACGCTAACCCTAACACTAAACCTAACCCTAACCCTAACCCTAACCCTAACCCTAAACCTAAACCTAAACCTAACCCTAACCCTAACCCTAACCCTAATCCTAATCCTAATCCTAACCCTAACCCTAACCCTAACCCTAACCCTAACCCTAAACCTAAACCTAAACCTAATCCTAACCCTAACCCTAACCCTAACGCTAACCCTAACGCTAACCCTAACACTAACCCTAACACTAACACTAACACTAACACTAACACTAACCCTAAACCTAATCCTAACCCTAACCCTAACCCTAACCCTAACCCTAACCCTAAACCTAACCCTAACCCTAAACCTAATCCTAACCCTAACCCTAAACCTAAACCTAAACCTAAACCTAACCCTAACCCTAACGCTAACCCTAACCGTAACCCTAACCCTAACGCTAAACCTAACCCTAACCCTAACCCTAACCCTAACCCTAACACTAACACTAACACTAACCCTTACCCTTACCCTTACCCTAACCCTTACCTTAACCATAATCGCGCTTCTGTCGGCGCTCTTTTGTCGACGTCGTGGTTTTATTGCCACGGTTTTGTCGGGCGCTCTGTTGTTGAGTGCGCATTTGTCGGGTCACGTTGTATCTGAGATGGTATTCTATTTTCTTCACTACCAGTTCAGTAGCGGGAGTGTACACAGAAGGTTCTTGATGATGTCAGGGTGGGTGGGCGGAGCCTCGTACCACCGTCACTACTGGTTTGCCTGAACCGGTGCAAATCGGCAACATACCACCTCTAGTTTGTAAACTTTCTCTTGGGCTTTGCACCTGAGCTTCTTGTTCCTGTGCAAGAACATGTATTCTATTGGCTGTTGTCAGACTCCCTCAGTGCCATGTACAAATCCTAGGAGTTTGTCAGAGCTAAGTTTGGTTGAGGTTTGGTCGGCTGATACAATAAAGGGCTTTGTTGGGCAATTCCTATTGTGGCTGAGGGCTAATCCTATCTTTGTTCAGATTTGCTGCAGGGAATTTGCTTATGAATAGAGCTATCTATCTCTTAAGAGCCGGCATCTGCTGTGGGCTATTAAGGAGGGTGGGGGCTGCTTTCCAAGAGCACATTTCTCCATTTCTCATCCGGGGAAATATAATATTCTGCCTTTAAAAAAATATTTCCTTCTTCTAGGAAAGGGAAGGATGCTAACTTTCTACAAAGGGGGCGGTGAGGTGGAAGCATTTTACTTTGTCAGTGGGATGCTCTGCTGTTTAATTACTTGGTACTCTTTTTTAACATTCTGCAGTTCGTTAGCAACATTCCTTTTAACAAGAGCTCCTGCTGAATTCAGACCTCCAGAAATCTCCCTTTGGGATTTTTACAGAAAGTGTAAAAAGCAGTCTCAGTACAGTACGGAAAGCTCAAGATTTCTACACTAATGTACTGAAGGGCGGACAACCCTCTTCCTCTAGATCTAGACAAAGAGAACAAGAAGGGTATGATGGAAAGCAAGCCACTCAAGTTTTAACAAGGGGGGGATCAACTTGTTCTTTCAGAGGTACAAGAAGCTAAAGAACAAAGACATGACCGCATGGTTACCAGACGAATGGAACAGAGATTAAGAAAGCTACGTACACAAGCCACCGTTCAGGAGCATACAGGTGTTACATCAGAAACAGTGGGAGGAGCTAGGCCAAAGGTTAAATATCAAGAGATTCAGATGGCTATTAAAAAGTTTCAGGGGGCTAATGATGGTAACTAAATCTCTAATATGGAATATTAAGCGAATGGATTAATTTAGCAGGAAATGGAGTGCTCAGTATTGAAGGGTTTGATCTGGTATATAGCAATAGCAATAGCAGTTAGACTTATATACCGCTTCATAGGGCTTTCAGCCCTCTCTAAGCAGTTTACAGAGTCAGCATATCGCCCCCAACAACAATCCGGGTCGTCATTTCACCCACCTCGGAAGGATGGAAGGCTGAGTCAACCTTGAGCCGGTGAGATTTGAACCGCTGAACTGCAGATAACAGTCAGCTGAAGTGGCCTGCAGTACTGCACCCTAACCACTGCGCCACCTCGGCTCTTTATGGCTGCTTGTTTGCTGTATAATAAAGAGGTGGTTGAGAACTTTAAAGGTTATGTTCTGGGGAATGCCTTGCTACGGGTTGGGAAAAAATATTAATATTAATTACATGGTAGATTTATAAAAAGGTCAAGGTATTCTGGACAAAAATATGACAGATTATGTAAAATGCTCTCTCTCTCTCAAAAAAAACAACCCACCTATTCTCTGTTATGTATAATCACTGACTGTACAGCAGTAGAGATTAACCTGACTTTGCATTTGATAACTGCAGCTAGATTGTTGGGGGCGCAATACTGGAAGAAGGAAGATTTGTTTACTATCTAGGAATGGATATTGAATATCACAAACTTAGCAGAGATGGCTAAAATAGCTGCATATCTCAAGGATAATTCAAATGAGAGATATAAACGAGACTGGGAAAAATGGATTGACTATATTCAAAATAAATCTGGGTCTAGGAAATTTCAGATAGTTTATGACTAAGATCAGAAACGGTACAAATTGTTTATAGTTAGCCTAGCAGGGAGGAGCTAAGATCAATTCAAAGATGTTATTAACTTTCTACGTTTTCTCTTAAGTATATCTTAAACTGTTTTTGTTAAAGATTTATACCTTGTATTGGTTCTGGGAAGTCAGGGTGGGGGAAGGTTGGGGGGGGTTGGGGGGAGGGTGGGAGGGAGTGGAGTTTACCAAGTTGGAGGAGGATGTTAGCAATAGCAATAGCAGTTAGATTTATATACCGCTTCATAGGGCTTTCAGCCCTCTCTAAGCGGTTTACAGAATCAGCATATTGCCCCCAACAACAATCCGGGTCCTCATTTTACCCACCTCGGAAGGATGGAAGGCTGAGTCAACCCTGAGCCGGTGAGATTTGAACAGCCAAACTGCAGAACTGCAGTCAGCTGAAGTAGCCTGCAGTGCTGCATTTAACCACTGCGCCACCTTGGCTCTTATGTTGGATGACTGTACATGTATACTTCTATTTTTTCTTTTTTATGTATATTGAAATGGAATTATAAATACCATCAACACAAATGGGATTTTGCTCAGATGCTGAAACACACCAAGTGAATTAGAGGAAGAGTGGGAAGTAGAGGAGAGAAGAAATATAGGAAGAGAATGATAGGAGAGAGGGTGAAGGGGGAAGATGAGGTGTATAAGGAGGAGTGGTAAGGGGGGAGAGGAGAAGGAGAAAGGAAGGGGAAGTAGAGTACAAAATGATGAAGGGAAGACAGAATGTAGAAGAGTCGGAAGTAGAGGAGAGAAGAAGATAGGAAGAGAGGGATGTCAGAGAGGGTGAAGGGGGAAGATGAGGTGTATAAAGAGGAGTGGTAAGGGGAGAGAGGAGAAGGAGAAAGGAAGGGGAAGTAGAATAGTATGGAAGCGGAAATACACTAATGAGAGGAAGACTGGGAAGCAGAAGGGAGTAGAAAGGTGGGAAGAGAGGGATAGGAGAGAGGGTAAGGGGGGAAGATGAGGAGGATGAGGATAAGGAGGAGTGGAATGTAGAGAGAGGAGAAGGAGAAAGGAAGGGGAAGTGGAGTAGGAAAGGAAGATGGAGGGAAGATAGGAAGTAAGAGAGAGGTAGAAGAAAGAGGTGTATGGAGAGTAGAAGAGCTAATAAGGGGTGTTAATCTTTTTGGGGCGTTGAGGACAAGAGGAACTGATGTAATCATTATTTAATACTATATGATACCGGCTATGTATAGTATACATGTGATTGTATGTTATGAAAATGGAAATAAAAATATGCGAACATAATACATTCTACTGCACTAAGGGTTTCCAAACATGGAGACTTTAAGACTTGTGGACTTCAACCCCCAGAATTCCCAAGAATTCCTCAGCATGATTGGCTGAGGAATTCTAGGAGCTGAAGTCTTAAAAGTTGTCAAGTTTGGAGGCCCCTGCACTTCTCTATCCAAATATTCAAAAGATAGATGTTCCAATTGCAATTTCTGTTTTTTTTTCCTGTCCTTTCAACTGGAAAGTGTGCCTAGAACCCCACAACTCAGGTCCATTCAGAAGGTATTCAGAATTAAATCATTAAAAAGGTGCAATTTAGGAGGATGGATGGATGGATTCAGATTGTTTTTAATGCTCCGGAATTGTGGGTGCTCTCAAGATTGTCCCCTTCCAATTTCATTACGGCTAAATTTTTGAAATGGGCTTCAATGAGAAAGGGAGACATCAACAGCTGGCCACTGAGTGGTGCTACAGGCAATCTTCAGTCACATCTGCGCTCCTCACAAACGAAGCCAAAGTGACATTTTGAGAGAGGAATATGAAATAGCACCATTGGAAATTGTACTGGCTGCTGCAGATGACAAAATGCAGCCCTGCATATCTAAGTGCCTTTGTTGTAAACTTAGTTCAAACCTGGCTCATCCGTGTTGGCACATCACCAGGAAAGCGGCATCTTTAATTTCAAGAAGGGCAATGCATTATATTTATCAGTCTGGTCCACCGTTGTAACTTTACAAAGTATGTGCCCTTGTGCCAACCTGGGCGGATCTATAAAGCTAAACAAGGTTGGCCCTGATTAGGAATTTGATCAGGGATGTCAAACTCAACGCCCGAGGTCCGGATACCAGCCCGTGTGATGCTTAGATCTGGCCTGGGGGGCTGCCCTGGAAACAGGGAAGGACTGGCCCGGGGTGCCTCTCCCAGCAAAAACGGAGTTTGCGAAGGCCGCATGTGACCCTCCTGAGCTCCATTTTTATTTACCATATTTTTCAGAGCATAAGATGCACTGGAGTATAAGACGCACCAAGGTTTTGAAGAGGCAAATTGAAAAAAAAAGGTTTTGCACTCTGCAAACCTCCCCAAAACAGCCCGTTTTTCATGAAAACGGGCCCATTTTTTAAAAAGGGCATGAATACCCCTTAGGAAGCTTGAAGAGTATTCCTGTGGGGCGGGCAAAAACAAGCAAAAAATGGCCTGTTTTTCATGAAAACGGGCCTGTTTTTTTAATCAAAAAAGTGCATTAGGAAGCTTATAGAGTGGTCCTGGGGATTGGGGGGCAACATTGAGCAAAAAATGGCCCATTTTTCCCTCATTTCTGCCCTCCCCAGCCCCCAGGAGCACTCTGGAAGCCTCCTAAAGGCTATGCACGGCCATTTTTGAAAAGGGGGGGGGGGTCGGGAGGCCAAAAATTCTGTATTCAGTGTATAAGACGCACCCAGATTTTCAGCCTGTTTTTTGAGGGGGAAAAGGCGCGCCTTATACTCTGAAAAATACGGTGTTTATATATTCATTGTCAAACATGTATGCAATAACAGGCATAAGTATAAACACAGCATGAACACAGGAAATGGGTACAAATAAATGGGGACATTAGGACAGGGATGTTAGGCACACTGGTGCGCTTATGCAATGCACGCCCCCTTGCAGACCTCTTAGGAAAGGGTTGAGGTCCACGGTGGACAGTTTAAGGTTGAAGCTCAGTGGTGGGTTCCGGCTGCTGCTGCTCCTCCTGCCAGTTTACTCAGGGACGTGCTGTGCAGACGCGCCATGTGGAGGCTTGCTTAATGCGCACTACACGCGCATGCACAATATTTTTTTAAAATGCTTCCATGCATGCATGTGAGGACAATTAAGTGGAACAGCTTGCCTTCGGAGGCTGTGGATGCTCCATCACTGTTGTAATTTTTTTAAAAGAAGAGACTGGCCAAGCCACTTGTCTCAAAGGGTATAAGGTTTCCTGCTTGAGCTAGAGCTGTTGGACTACAAGACTTCCAATGTCCTTTCCAACTTTATTGTTCTATTGTATGTTGTAGTATTTGGATAGCTGATTATTTGGGAAGTCTGTTGCATAGCCTGGAAGGACAACAACAAAAAACCCAGAAGACGACAATGGGAAATCACTTCTGTATTATCCCATGAAAACCATATCAACATCTCCAAGAGGTTACAAGGAATTAAGTAAACTTAATTAAGTTTATTCTTAACTGGTAACACTATCTATCTGGTCTTCTCATGTCTGATCAATCGCAATCCCTTGGACAATGTTCCTCCAGGATTTCCTGTCCTCTACCATCCTCTGGACTCCATTTAAGCTCACACCGACTGCTTCAGTGACTCCATCCAGTCACCTCCTTCTCTGCCGTCACCTTCTTCTTCTTTTGCCCTCAGTCTTTCCCAGCATGAGGCTCTTCTCCAGTGAGTCCTTCCTTCTCATTAGGTGGCCAAAGCATTTGAGTTTCCTTTTCAGGATCTGGCCTTCTAAAGAGCAGTCAGGGTTGATCTCCTCTAGGACTGACCGGTTTGATCACCTTGCACTCCAAGGGACTCGCAGGAGTCTTCTCCAGCACCAGAGTTCAAAGGCCTCAATTCTTTGGCACTCAGCCTTCTTATGGTCCAACTTTCACAGCCATATATTACAATTGGGAAAACCATAGTGTTGACTATATGCACTTTTGTTGGCAGGATGATGTCTATGCTTTTTCAGATGCTGTCTAGATTTGCCGTAGCTTTCCTCCCCAGGAGCAAACGTCTTTTAATTTCTTGGCTGCAGTCCCCATCTGCGGTGATCTTGGAGCCCAGGAAAATAAAATCTGTCACTACCTACATTTCTTCCCCATCTATTCGCCAAGAATTGAGAGGACCGGATGTCATGATTTTAGTTTTCTTAATGTTGAGTTTCAATTCATAATGTTGACGTTTTTTTTTAATATGAGAGAAGAAAAGTATTAAATCCTTCTGGGATAATCGTATTAACTGTGTTCATATTAATAGAATTAAAACTGAATTACAATTGCAAATATGTAAATGGATGTGTTGTTTTGTTTCATTTATGGCTATTGTGTGCTGCTACCCTAGACATTCCTAATCTTTTTGTTCTGTTTTTCATTCTTCATGGCTTTAATTGGGTAAGGTGCCCGGTTTTGTCTGTACGTGGGCATCCTTCTCAATCTAAATACATCTAAATCCAAATACAATAATTAAAGGAAAATATTTTTTTGTTTTGCCTTCCTGTGCCTGAAGCTTAATTGTCAGCATGCTACTCAAGAGCCAAATGTGGCCTTCAGTCTGAAAACTGGTGAAGGAATTCTCCAAATTTAAGAAGGCTTGGGAGTTTATTCGCAGAAATTGCATCGCCTTATTAATGTTCAAGAAAAAAACATGTTGAGGTTCCTAGCAGGACAAACAAAACATTTCAAAATCTCCAACTGTTTAGCAAGAGTTTTTAGATTAGTTCAGCAAAGCAGTTCCTTACAGTGAATCAGAGGAGACGCACTTCGCAATCTAACAACTTAAATTAGTATTTTCACAGTTTGAGTCATGCAAATTTGCCAATAATCTTGGAAGGGGGTTTCTTAAGTTTTCTCAATATTCTTTGATTTTTCATCAACAGAAGACCCTCCCAGCATGAGAGGAACATAAAAAGAATAATTCCAGATCAAATCAAAGTTTTTTTCCAGTCCAAGTGTTGTGGCCCGCCAGCAGATCTGGCAGCAGACTCAGACAGTGAGGAGGTTGGGAGGAACATGGGCCAGTCTTGGAGTCTGGGGAAGGCTCTGATGAGGGCTCTGCATCAGAGGCAGAGATGGGGCCAGGGCCGTCTGACAGTTATCAGCTGCCTTCAAAGTGCGAAAACCAGCTAGCTGGCATGCAGCCATGCACCAGAATCCAGAACAACCACCGGCAACGGTTCAAGCCCAAAGAGATGGCTCTGCATGCCACTTCCGGCACGCATGGCATAGGTTCGCCACCACTGTCCTATAGCGTTCTGGATTTTCTTCGAGCTTGATGGGATGGATACAGATGATCATAGAAAGAATAACAGATCAGAATAACAGAGTGGGAGGGGACCCCAGAAGTCATCCAGTCCAACCCTTACTTCACTTTCTTCCTTTAAGTTGCTTTGCAAAGCCGCAAGTGGGCTTGATTCAAAGGATTGTCGAACCAAGCATCTGTTCAGCCCTGTAAAACCTGCCTTTCCATGAATGGCTACAGGTTTTCAGGAACGACTAAACTACCCACCGCAAGACTCATGTGTAACACACCCCGTTTCTCTTCGTACAGCACTTGCTGAAAAAGCCGTATCGGTTTTACGAGGGCATGTGTGATTAAGCGCATAAATCAATGCTGTAAATCACTACCCCGCAATCACTTGAATTCTGCACCGGTCCCTTAGCGCAAAGACGATAGGGGAATGAGAAGAAATCACAAGGAGAAACGATGCGTAGTCAAGAATGCAATTACAACATCGGTGGTTTATGGGGCGTATATGGGGCGTTCATCAGAAAGTAAGGCACTTCGTTGGCTTGGTTTCCAACTCAAGACTGGTAGATCTATACTACCGCTAAGGAGGTGAGAACAAATTGGGGGTGCATTAACAATTCGCTTGTGTAGCTATAGATCAGCTGAAGGTATCACAAGCTTAAGAAGCACATCGAGGATTTGCTTCCGGTTTATGGGCAGTCTTCCAAGGAAAATTAAGTCTCTGCCAGGAGTTGCAGGTAATCCTTGATTTAGAATACAAATAGAAATAGGATAGAACAGTGTTGGAAGGGACCTTGGAGGTCTTCTAGTCCAACCCCCTGCTCAGACAGGAAACCCTATGCCCGTGATGGCAAACCTATGGCACTCGTGCCAGAGGTGGCATGCAGAGCCCTCTCTTTCGGGCACATACACCATCCCCAGCTGCTCTTCTGGTTTCCGCTCATCTTTGCAGGTGCCGGAGCATTGGAAAACGACCTGGAAACGGCCTGGAAAATGCTGGAAAAGCAGGCCATTTTCAGGGCCTTTCCGGGCCATTTTCCAGGCCATTTTCAGGCTCTTTTGGGGGTGATTTTCAGGCTGTTTTTGGATGTTTTTATGGATGTTTTCTTTGGCCCAAAATACTTGGGGTTTTTTGGCCCGAAAAACATTTGTTTTTGCCTGAAAAACGGCCTACAAACAGCCCAAAACCAGCCAGAATATGGTCCCAAAATGGCCTGAAAATGCCCCCCCAAAACATAAAAAAACCCCAGGCCAGCTGGTCTTTGGGTTTCTGGCAGTCCAGCGACCATGCATTTTCTGGTTTGGGCACTCAGTGCGGAAAAGGTTCACCATCATTGCCCTATACCATTTCAGACAAATGGTTGTCCAATCTCTTCTTTAAAACTCCCAGTGTTTTAGCATTCACAACTTCTGGAGTTGTTCCACTGATAAATTGTTCTAACTGTTTCTCCTTACTTCTAAGTGGCTTCTGTCCTTGATTAGTTTCCACCCATTGCTTCTTGTCCTGCCCTCAGGTGCTTTGGAGGATAACTTGACTCCCTCTTCTTTGACTTACAACCATTCATTTAGTCAATTTCAGAAAAGGCAGGTAGAGCCACACACCATTCCTTATTAATGGTTTGCCTGTGGAGGTGGTTAGCAGGATGAAATTCCTGGGTGTGTAACTAGTGAGTAGGCTGGCTTGGTCACTCAACAGTGAGACACCTGAGTTAGTGTAGCACCTGAGAACAACCCATGACTGAGAACTGACTGAGAACAATCCACGACTGAGAACAACCCATGACTGAGAACTGACTGAGAACAACCCATGTCCGATAACTGACTGAGAACAACCCATGACTGAGAACAATCCATGACTGAGAACAATCCATGACTGAGAACTGACTGAGAACAATCCACGACTGAGAACTGACTGAGAACAATCCATAACTGATTACCGGCTTGTTTTCACTCTGGGTCACGATGGGTGTGTGTGAGTGTAGGGTTGGGGTTCAGCCTAATTACCAAATAAAATAAAAAAGTGGTGGGGAGCACCGGATGTCAGCTCTGACAATTTTATCCATTGTCTTAGTGCTTTGTTGTTCAGTTCATGACGGAGGAGATAAACTGCATTTTCAAACCCTATCTGTGTTTGGCTGTTTCCTTAACTTTCAGAACCTGACAGGATCATTTTTTATACTTACGACCATCGTGGCATGTCCATGATCACCTGATCAAAATTCAGACACTTGCCAATTGATTGATATTGACAAATTGTTGCAGTGTCCCACAGTCATACGATTCTTTTTTTCCCCTCTTTTTGCGACCTTCTGACAAGCAAAATCAATGGGCAAGCCGGATTCACTTAACAACTGTGTTTCTAACTGAAAGAACTGCAGTGATTCCCTCAACAACTGTGGCAAGAAAAGTGTTAAAATGGGGCAAAACTCACTTAACAACTGTCTTGTTTAACAATGCAAATTTTGGGCTCAGTTGTGATTGTAAGATGCAAACTAACTGCACGATACTTTAAGGCTGCAGAATGCTTCAATATTCTCCTGGATAGGAAATAAAAGCTTCATTCAGTCAGAGGTGGTATTCAGCTGGTTTGGATTGGTTCACCTATTTAGGCACATTTTTGAGGCCGGGCGCATGTGCATGTGTGAGCAAACCGCATGCTGTTATGACCCACCAGCAGCCAGCAGAGGACAGGAGGAAGTTGGGGAGGAGCATGGGCCAGTCCTGGAGGCTGGGGAAGGCTCGGACAAGGACTCTGTGTCGGAGGCAGAGACAGGGCCGAGGCCATCTGGCAGTGATCAGGTTCCTGTGGATCTAGACAGCAGTGAGGCAAAGGAACAGCTAGAGCCTGTTCCCAGTGTGCGCATGCGCAGAGCTGCAAGAAGAAAAGAACATCTCAGAAATCAGGATAGACTTGGGAGTAAAGTCACAGATGGAAGGTAATTGGCCCCTCATATAGTTAATAAAAGAGGAGCAAAAGGAGAGTGGGCTTTTGCAGGAAACAATTCGTTCGTTTGTTCATTAGATTTGTTTCAGGAGTGTGAAGATCTGTCCATGAATCTCAGAGACTCTGTGCCCAGCCTTTCCTTGCACAGCACCTCATTTGGAAAATATTTACATGGCAGCTTTCCCAGATAGATAAGATCTGTGGTCATAAATCTACCTTTGAAAGACTGTTTGCCAGGCCTTGGCTGAATGTGAATGAGAGGAATTCACATTTGTTTAATAAAAGGGGTTTTGTCGGGACCAGGCGTCTGCCTCGTGTTTTTGGGGGGAGCCTTGGGTCAGAACACATGCGCAGAAGGCCGGGCACATACACCGAAGGGGCACCTGCGCCTGCGAAGCTGTGGTAACAAAATGTGAAAGCCATTGCTGGATAAAGTGTATCAGATTGTACCGCATTTCAGAATTTCATTTACATACAGTAATCTTTTCCCTTAGCTCTCAAACAAATCCCAGCAATGTTAATAAATCAGATTACAATTTCCGGGTGATATTTTCCTAAGATTCTGAGTCAAGGTAACATTTTGAGAAAGCTTGTTCTATAAGCTCCAGATGTCCCAGGCTTGTTCCATAAGCTCCAGATACACAAAAGCTAAAAAGTCAAGTGGAGAACATTTATTTCTAACATTCAAAATAAATCACACTAATTAAGGAAGTAAAAGGTACAGTGTTAACATCTGCTAGAGAATATTGTAGGTCTCATTATTGGAAAACTTCTGGCAAACATTCAGGAACTGGATGGCGCCTTTTCCAACTAGCTAATTTTCTGGAAAAGTATCACTGTTCATGGTTATCAGCGTCCTTGTAGTTTTTAATTTTTATTTAAGGAGGGGGGTTGGCTACCATAGACCAGTGTTTCTCAACCTTGGCGACTTAAAGTCCTGTGGACTTCAACTCCCAGAATTCCCCAGCCAGCTATGCTGGCTGGGGGATTCTGGGAGTTGAAGTCCACAGGACTTTAAGTTGCCAAGGTTGAGAAACACTGCCATAGACCATCATGGTTCTCTTCCTACGATGTCTGTTCTGCTCTTTATTTTATTTATTTATTCCCCACTTTTATTATTTTTATAAATAACACAAGGTGGCAAATGTACAAATCCAACATACCTTCCTCCTTCTATTTTTCCCAATACAACCCTAGGAACAGGGGTGAAATCCAGAAGGTTCTGACAGGTTCTGGAGAACCAGTAGCGGAAATTTTGAGTAGTTCGGAGAACCGACAAAAACCACCACTGGCTGGCCCCGCCCCTATCTATTCTCTGCCTCCTGAGTCCCACCTGATCGGGTGGAAATGGGGATTTTGCAGTATAATAATAATAATAATATTTATTGTCATTGTACAAAATAAATACAACGAAATTGGTTGTATTTGAATTTGAATTTGAATTTGAATTTGAAAGTTTATTTATAGGCCGCCCTTTTCCCTGGGGGGACTCAGGGCGGCTTACAACTCATGGGGGAAGGGGATACAAACCATGACACATAAGAACAATACATAATTAAAAGAACACAACTTTCATACCATTCGGGTGGGGGTGGGTTACAATCTTTAGCCCCAGGCCTGACGGGATAGCCAGATTTTAAGGGCTGTGCGGAAGGTCTGGAGGGTGGTGAGGGTACGAATCTCCACGGGGAGATTGTTCCAAAAGGTCGGAGCTACTACCGAGAAGGCTCTCCTCCGCGTGGTTGCCAGTCGACACTGACTGGCAGATGGAACTCGGAGGAGGCCTAATCTATGTGATCTAATTGGTCGCGAGGAGGTAATTGGCAGGAGGCGGTCTCTCAAGTATCCTTCCCCTGCCACATCCACCAAGCCACACCCACAGAACCAGTAGTAAAGTAATTTGAATTTCACCACTGCCTAGGAGATGGATTGAGCTGAGAAAAAGTGACCAGCCCAAGGTCATCCAGAACATGGCTTTCATGGCTTAGGCAGAACTAGAACTCCCAATCTCCTGGCTAATGACCAGAGGTGGTATTCTGCTGATTCGCGAACCAGTAGTGGTGGCGGCGGGAGGCTCCACCCACCCACCCAAACATCATCAGGATGCTCTGCGCATGCACAGGTGCACTCCCAGTTCCGAACCAGTAGTGAAGATTAGAGCATTTCATGCTTGCTAATGACCCAAAGACACCCAGCTGGATTTTGTACCTAAAGCGAGTCTAGAACTCACAGTCTCCTGGTGATTAACCCAAAGTCACCCAGCTGGCTTTTACGCCTAGGGCAAGTCTAGAACTCACAGTCTCCTGGTGATTGGTGCAAAGTCACCAGCTGGCTTTTGTGCCTAAAACAAGTCTAGAACTCACAGTCTCCTGGGATTAACCCAAAGTCACCCAGCTGGCTTTCATGCCTAGGGCGAGTCTAGAACTCACAGTCTCCTAGTGATTGACCCAAAGTCACCCAGCTGGCTTTCGTGCCTAAGAGATTCTTTTTTTAAAAAAACCTCGTTCCTTAACCATTAGACCAAACTGGCTTTCTCCCTTCTTTCTATATCAAACATTTCATTTTATTTTCAGTTATCCTTCTGGTCCTCCTCTGCCATCAAAAGAAAATGTCCCTTTATTGTGTTATCTCCCCTTCTGAGGGCTGTGAGAGCCTTCCATCGGAAGATTTGATGGCCATTCAGTCAATTTACCCCCATGCATTGAATCTATAATTGAAACACTGAATCACTTCAGCACATCAATCCTGAACCCTTCAAACTGATTTAGGGACTCGGTGGATTGCGTGTTCGCTTTGGATCAACCTTAAATCAATGTGTGGAATTCAACTGGCAACGGAAATAAAATGATTTGTAGTCCTCTAACAGTGAAGAGGAGAGAATCTAGTGGAGGTTAAAAGGTAAGAGAGAGAGAGAGAGAGACAGAGACAGAGAGAGAGAGAGAGAGAGAGAGAGAGACAGACAGACAGACAGACAGACAGACAGATAGATAATTACCAGAGACTAAAAGAAAAATAATCATCAGAGTAAAACATAACACAATTTTTGCAATTACAATTCCTGATAAGATAGAGTTTCCACACAATATGACATAACCCAGCATTTATGAAGAGGGGACTGCCTTTCTTGCCTACCTAAGTAACATAAATAAATCAAATCGGAATTAGAAAGGAGAATGAAATCCAAGTGACTGACAGTATAATGAAGCACAAACGGTCGTGTGTACCCCAACTGCAAAGAAGAGGGGGACATGAAGACTTAGCAAAGGGGATTTCCATTCAATACTGCTATTTTGTTTTTATAGTTTGAGGGATATAAAAAGAAGGCAAGAAGAAGACAGTGGTCATCGAACCAACCTTCTAAACCAAGAATCCCTTGTCTGGAAACAGAGTTGATCTCCTCAAAGTCAATGGCAAGAAAGAGAGAGAGCTGAAGACATGTGAAGCAGAAGTCCTTTGTCTATGGAGAGTCTCAGTTATCCAGGTCCTGGTTGTCCCAATGGTGCTTTTTCAAGAGGGAACTGGACAGTCTAGTTTTTCTTTGAAGACGTTTTGCTTCTCATCCAAGAAGCTTCTTCACCTCCAACTGGATGGTGGGGGAATGAAAGCAGTGGTAGTATTCAGCCGGTTCGGACCGGTTTGGGTGAACTGGTAGTTGTGACCTGTGGGTGGCCACCCACCCGCCGTGGCACTATGCCTCCTATTTGGCCACATTTTTTAAGCCGTGCGCATGCACGCGAGAGCACAGTGCATGCATAGAAGGCTAGGTGCATGCATGGAAGGCACGCACACGAGCAAAGCAAGCTTACATTTTCGGTGCACGGAGAATCGGTGGTAAAATTATGTGAAACCTATCTCTGCATGGAAGGATTTATACTCCTTGCTGATAGCTGGTCATTTGCATCCTTTTAGAGGGTCGTTGAGGCCACTTGGCGGTTTACCTGTGTCCTCAGGGTCACCAGAGTGGTGCAAATGGATGTGGAGCATTCTTGGAATTGCTGAAAGGACCGTGTTGGAGCCTGGAGACAGATGATGTTGTATCCCTCCACCTCTGTTGAGAGAGGGCTGTTCAATTTTGACATAGATGGCCTCTTCAAAACCAGCGGTCCTCTCTGCCCAAAATGTGGACTTTGCTGTTTTCAAAAGACTGGCCTTTGTCTTTTAAATGCAGGTGGCCTGCGGAATCTTGTCGAGAAGGCTTTGTTCTCCTATGTTGTGCCATGAGTTAATGAAGTGGTTATTTTGATGAGTCACAAATTTCCACCCACTTCCTGTATCTTAGATTTCAGGCATCTAGGACAGTGTTGCTCAACCTTGGCCACTTGAAGATGTCTGGACTTCAACTCCCAGAATTCCCCAGCCAGCATTCACTGGCTGGGGAATTCTGGGAGTTGAAGTCCAAACATCTTCAAGTAGCCAAGGTTGAGAAACACTGATCTAGGAGACCAACTTCCTCTCCATGGATCTGCTCTGTTATCAAGGTCATGTTCTGAGGATCTTTGGGTGACCTTATCATCATGGGTGATGTCTACGGAGGACATTTTTGCTTTTGTGATGTTGATGATGGTGGTGGCAATGATAGTAGTGGTGGGGGTGGGGGAGGAAGAGGAGGAGGAGGAGAAGGAAGAGGAGGAGGAGGGGGAGGAGGGGGAGGAGGAGGATGATTTGACTTATGGTCAAAGACCAGAAATTCTCTATTGATCTCCCCATAAAGACCACCATGAATTCATTATGTCTTTCCAAGTATGGATTCAGTTAAGGAGGGGAAAAATTGAAAGCACCTTCCTCTACTCTGATGTGATGGCTCGACGGTCAAGACACTGGGCCTCTCAGTTGGAAAGCTGGCTACCCTGGTTCGAGACCCAAGCATCACACAAATGGGTGAGCTCCCGTCCTTCTCTCAGCTCTTGCCAACCTACCACGTTGACAGTATGCAAATGCGAGTAGATAAATAGGTACTACTATGGTGGGAAGTTAATAGTGCTCTGTGACATCGTGCTGGGCACATGACCATGTAAATGACTTTGGATAGCACTGGTTCGATGGTCTTGAAACGGAGATGAGCACTGCCCCCTAGAGGTGGGAATGACAACGGACTAAAAATCTGCAAGAGCTCCTCCTCCTTTTTCCTCTATTCTGCAGTCCAGAAGTGGTATTCAGCAGGTTCTGACCAGTTCTGGAGAATAGGTGGCAGAAATATTTGAGTAGTTCAGAAAACCAGTAAATGCCACCTCTGATTGCCCTCGCCCCCATCTATTCTCTTTCTCCTGAGTCCCAGCTGATCAGGAGGGAATGGGGATTTTGCAGTATCCTTCCCCTGCCACGCCCACCATAGAACTAATAGTAAAAAAAATTGAATCCCACCACTGCTGCAGGATTTATGGATTTATTGAATTATATTGGTGAAGACTAAATGGCTCACTCCTGTCTTTTCTCTGTCCTTTTTCATAAAACCTGGAGGCAAACACATTCTCCTTACAGTTTCTAATGTAAGCAGCCAACCACGTGATAGGAAGATTCATCGTATGGATTTCAATATAATTTATACTTTTCCCCAACTCACAATTTTAGAAGCATGTTCAGGACTGGGTTCATCTGGAACAGTATAAATTACAGTCTGTCTTTGTTATTTAAACCATATTCTGTTGCGTCTCTTTTAATGGATTTGTTTTTTGAAGTTCCATGTTTTTTAAAAAAAACAAATCTATGTACCTTTGCAGTTTTCTCTAATTTATGGAGGTTTTTGCGCACAGATTTTAATGTACGTTTCCCAGGCATAGCTTTTTAAATGGAAATTTTCCTGAGAGTGTCTTTGATTGATTTTATTCAATGTAGGCTTTTTAAAGAGACGTTTCTTTTCTAGTTTCAACTGCGTGCATCTTTGTGTGGATATCTAACACAGAATAGTAGTTGGAAGGGACCTTGAAGGTCTTCTAGTCCAGCCCTCTGCTCAAGTAGGAGACATTATACCATTTAATACAAGTGGCTGTCCAGTCACTTCTTAAAAGCTTCCAGTGTTGGAGCATTCACAACTTCTGGAGGAAACTTGTTCCATTGATTAATTGTTCCCATTGCCAGAAAATGCCTCCTTAATTCTAGGTTTCTTCTTTCTTGGATTAGTTTCCAATATTTCTTTCTTATTTTGCCTTCAGGTGCTTTTGGAGAACAGCTTGACTCCCTCTTCTTCGTGACAGCCCCTCAAATATTGGAAGACTCCTATCATGTCATCTCTAGTCCTTTTTTTCACCAGACGACACATACCCAATTCCCAATAACAGCTAGGTCTAAATCTTGATAGCATGTCCTTCAGATGTAGATAGATATATAGATGATATAGATATAGATATAGATATAGATGTAGATGTAGAGATATAGATGATATAGATATAGATATAGATATAGATATAGATATAGATATAGATATAGATATAGATATAGATATAGATATAGATATAGATATAGATATAGATATAGATATAGATATAGATATAGATATAGATATAGATGATATAGATATAGATATAGATATAGATATAGATATAGATATAGATATAGATATAGATATAGATATAGATATAGATATAGATATAGATATAGATATAGATATAGATATAGATATAGATATAGATGACATCCAGATGACACCAAGCTGGCAGGAATAGCATCACTCCAGAAGACAGGCTTAAGATATAGAAGGATCTTGACAAACTTGAACATTGGGCACTATCTAATAAAATGAAATTCAATGGTGAAAAGAGTAAGGGTCTACATTTAGGCAAGGAAAACAAAATGCACAGGTGCAGTATAGGTAGTACCTGGCTCAATAGTAGTAACTGTGAGAGGGATCTTGGAGTCCTAGTGGACAACCATTTAAATATGAGCCAGCCGTGTGCAGCAGCTGCCAAAAAAGCCAACACAGTTCGAGGCTGTATATAGATATAGATATAGATATAGATATAGATATAGATATAGATATAGATATAGATATAGATATAGATATAGATACAGATACAGATACAGATACAGATACAGATACAGATACAGATACAGATACAGATACAGATACAGATATAGATGGGTGGATAGAAAGAGAGACAGACAGACAGACAGACAGACAGACAGACAGACAGACAGATGCATAGAATAGATATAGATGATTGATAGAGAGAAAGAGAGATGAGATATAGATGGATAGATAGATAGATGATAGATAGATGATAGATAGATAGATAGATAGATAGATAGATAGATAGATAGATAGATAGATAGATAGATAGATAGATAGATAGATAGATAGATAGAGAAATGAGATAAAGAGATGGATGATAGATGAGAGAGAGAAATTAATAGATAGATGATAGAATATAGACAGACAGACATATACATAGGCAGATAAATGAGCTATCTGTCTAATAAATAAATTTGAAAAAGCTCACCAAGGCTAAAGCAAAACAAGCTTAAAGCATGTTGAATATATGCAACCGTTAATCTCTACCTGACCTGATTAGACCAGTTGTGTTGAGAGAGAGAGAGAGAGAGAGAGAGAGAGGGAGGGAGGGAGGGAGGGAGGGAGGGAGGGAGGGAGGAGGGAGAGAGAGAGAGAGAGAGAGAGAGAGAGAGAGAGAGAGAGAGAGAGAGAGAGAGAGAGAGAGAGAGAGAGAGAGAGAGAGAGAGAGAGAGAGAGAGAGAGAGCGCTCTGCAGTTTTTATTCTACAGAATCCTCTCATCCACATTGTCAGGTTCCAAGCTGCAGCTTAACACGGAAAGACCTGAACCAATGACTGAATTATGCCATCTCTCCTTTGTGTCAAGGGTTGAACTGACTCCCCGTTTGCATAAAAGCACCAGGTCAACAAAGCAAAAAACAAAACAAAACAAAAAAGATTTTGTTTCGATGGCTGAAGGGAATCCTCCACGAATCAGCTCTTTACTTTCCCTTCCACTCTTATCTCTGGAAAAAAAAATAGTGATGCTAATAAAACCCACTCTCTCCCCTCCTCCATAAAATTGCACCCTGCAAAGTATCTCTGCTGCTTTGAGTACTTTCGCTTTTGGTCCCCTTCCAGAGCAGAGTTGGAGAAAAGAAGCGAAGGTCCAGATTGAAAAGCAGCCAAAGGGAAACCGAGGGTGATTAATTAATTGGCTGTGATGCAGCTCCACTGCCAACGCTGTTGAGATCCATGCACAATGCCCTGTGGTCATGCCAATCCTTTTGTCTTTGGCATCATCTCTGCCCGGAATCTCCTGCCAGGCAGTTTGCAATGGGCCAAGTCATCAAGTTGACTGTTTACACACCCCTTACTACAGCCTTTGATTTCAAACAGATGTGAAATGTGGCTTTTTATTACTACCCAAGACAGGCTGCCCAGGAAGTACCGTAATTTTCAGAGTATAAGATGCATCGGAGTATAAGATGCACCAAGATTTTGAAGAGGCAAATTTAAAAGACTCCCAAAACGGTTCATTTTTTGCAAAAATGGGCCCATTTTTTGTCAAACAAAATGGCTGTGCGTAGCTTTTAGGAGGCTTATAAAGTGCTCCTGGGGGCTGGGGGGGGCAAAACAAACAAAAGAACGGCCATTTTTTGCTCATTTTTGCCCTCCCCAGCCCCCAAGAGCACTCTGGAAGCCTCCTAAAGGCTACGCAGGGCCATTTTGGTGAAGGGGGTGGCGTTTCGGGAGGCCAAAAATGCTGTATTCAGTGTAGCAATAGCAATAGCAGTTAGACTTATATACCGCTTCATAGGGCTTTCAGCCCTCTCTAAGCGGTTTACAGAGTCAGCATATCGCCCCCAACAACAATCCGGGTCCTCATTTTACCCACCTCGGAAGGATGGAAGGCTGAGTCAACCCTGAGCCGGTGAGATTTGAACAGCCGAACTGCAGAACTGCAGTCAGCTGAAGTAGCCTGCAGTGCTGCATTTAACCACTGCGCCACCTCGGCTCTATATGTATAAGACGCACCCAGATTTTCACCCTGTTTTTTGAGGGAAAAGGTGCATCTTATACTCCGAAAAGTACGGTAAGTCTACATGGAGGGAAGTAAGCGGTGGGGTACCACAAGGTTCTGTCTTAGGCCCACTACTCTTCAAGATCTCCATAAAGGACAGATGAGGGAATAGAAGGGGAGCTTACCAAACTTGCAGATGATACTAAATTGGCAGGAATAGCCAACACCCTAGATCGGTGATGGCGAACCTATGGAATGCGTGCCACATGTGGCACGTGAAGCCCTCTCTGTGGGCACGTGAGTCATCCCCCCAGCTCAGCTCCCTTGTGCATGCGTGCATGTCTATCGCCAGCCAGATGTTTTTCAGGCCTCTGCCACAGATGCCTGGGGGCGGGGTGCATGCAGGAGACGCACCGCATACGCGGGGAGGTTGCATGTAAATGCAGGGAGTGGGGGGTATGCGCGCATGTGCAAGGGGTGGGGAGTGCGGGGGCTTGTGGCCCGCCCTCCTGCACCCCATTTTTGGTCCCAGGAGGCTGCAGGGAGGCCTGCTAGCCCCCAAACGGGGTGTAGGGGGGTCACGCATACATGTGCAGGGGTTGTGCGCAAATGCACAGGGGGTGGGGCACATAGGGGGTCACGCACACATTGCATTATGGGTGTGGGCACATGTGTGTACTGTTGTGCGCACAGGGGCACTTTCGGCACGGGACAACAAAAAGGTTAGCCATCAAGATGATAGGCTCAAGATCCAGAGGGATCTTGACAGATTTGAACACTGGGCCCTATCTAGCAAAATGAAATTCAATGCCGAGAAAAGTAAAGCTCTACATTTAGGCAAGAAAAACCAAAAGTAAACATATAGACTGGGTGAAACCAGGCTTAATAGCAGTGACTGTGAAAGGGATCTTGAAGTCTTAGTGGACAACCAGCTAAATGTGAGCCAGTAGTGTGTGGCAGCAGCCAAAAAAGCCAATGCAATCCTAAATTGCATTAACAGGGATACAATCAAGATCAAATGAGGTACTAATACCACTCTATAAAGCCTTAGTAAGACCACACCTAGAGTATTGCATCTAGTTTTGGTCACCACACTATAAAAAGAGGTTGAGACTCTAGAAAGAGTGCAGAGAAGAGCAACAAAGAGGATTAGGGGACTGGAGGCTAAAACATATGAAGAACGGTTGCAGGAACTGGGGATGTCTAGTTTAATGAAAAGAAGGACTAGGGGAGACATGATAGCAGTCTTCCAATATCTCAGAGGTTGCCACAAAGAAGAGGGAGTCCAAGCTGTTCTCCAAAAGCACCTGAAGGCAGGACAAGAAGCAATGAACGGAAACTAATCAGGGAGAGAAGCAATCTAGAACTAAGGAGAAATTTCCTGGCAGTTAGAACAATAATCAGTGCAACAACTTGCCTCCAGAAGTTGTGAATGCTCCAACAATGGGAATTTTTAAGAAGATGTGGGATAACCATATGTCTGAAGTGATGTAGGGTTTCCTGCCTAGGCAGGGGGTTGGACTAGAAGACCTCCAAGGTCCCTTCCAACTCTGTTATTCTAAAAATAGAATAACAGAATTTGGTCTATTTTGTCTATTGATGGGAACATCTGCTGGGGGGGGAAAACAGATCAGGAGTTGCGTGGTGGCACTGATGGAGCCAAATTGGATGGTTAATAGATCCAGTGACAAAATTTGGCAAATCTTTAAGCTCTCTTTCTCTTCGGTTTTTCCTAATGGATTGTTGGAAGATGGACAGGTCAAAGCTGCCCCACCTGATCGCCAGCAGAGTGGCTGATGACACGAACTTGGGTCAAGAGTTAGATCATTACCCCTTTTGGTCTAGACATCTTAAGATTGATGGTCTCTATCTCATTTTGCTGTCCTGTCCTAGATTATTATTAGGAAAAAATAGAAAGGAGTTGTATTCAATTATTCAATCCACCGTTAAACATTTCCAAAGAAACATACAAGGCAGTGCTGTTAAAATAAAGTGAAGGATAAACATATGCAGATTAAGCAGAACACTTGGGTCTGTAATTACCTTTAAAGTTATTTTTAAAATAAAGAAAATGGTTACTTGATTGGAAGGATAAAAAAGTCCAGCGTTATTGATTCCTTAGACTAAATGAATATCTTTGGGAAAAGCATGTCATTGTTTGGCTTTGATGCTGAAAAAGCTTTTTTGGACAATGCTTAGTAACGGGTGGCAATTCAGATTTACAGAATAATAGAATAACAGAGCTGGAAAGGACCTTGAGGTCTTCTAGTCCAACCCCTGATCAGGCAGAAAACCCTATCCCCATGATGGCAAACCTATGGCATGCGTGCCAGAAGTGGCATGCAGAACCCTCTCTGGTTGCTACCATCGTCAGCTACACTTCACGAGTGCTGGAGCATCAGAAAATGGCCTGAAAACAGTCCAAAAAATTGCTGGACAAAAGGTCATTTTTCGGGCCATTTTTGGGCTGTTTCCAGGCCGTTTTCCATGCCATTTTTCAGGCTGTTTTCAGGTTGTTTTCAGGCCGTTTTCAGGTTGCTTTCAGGCTGTTTTCTGGTTATTTTCCATGCCATTTTTGGGCTGTTTTGAAGGCCATTTTCTGTGCTGTTTTCATGCTGTTTTTCAGGCTGTTTTCAGGTTGTTTTCCAGGCCATTTTCTGTGCTGTTTTCAGGCTGTTTTCAGGTTGTTTTCAGGCCATTTTCGGGCTGTTTTCCAGGCTGTTTTCTGTGCTGTTTTCAAGCTGGTTTTCATGCTGTTTTTGGGCCATTTTGGGGCTGTTTTCAAGGCCATTTTCTGTGCTGTTTTCAGGCTGTTTTTCATGCTATTTTCGGGTTGTTTTCAGGCTATTTTCAGGTTGTTCTTCAGGCCATTTTTGGCCCAAAATGGCCTGAAAATGGCCCCCAAACTGCCCCCAAAACAGGCATGTGTGCACCAGCAAGCTGGTCCTTGGGTATCTGGTGCTCTGGCGCACGTACACATGCACATACATTCCGGTTTGGGTGCTCGGTGCCAGAAAGGTTGGCCATCAGTGCCCTATACCATTTCAAACAAATTGCTGTCCAATGTCTTCTTTAAAAATTTCCAGTGTTGGAAGACCTCACTGTAAAAGCATCATCAAAAAGGCATTAACCTAAACTGCCCTGTATATCGGATATTAATACAATTGAGCAAGTCCAGAAGTATTTCACGAGAAGAGTCCTTCACTTCTCTGCTCGCAACAGAATACCCTACACCCCCAGGCTTGAGATGTTGGGCTTGGACAACCTAGAACTAGGCCACCTACAGTCGGACTTAAGCGTAGTAGACAAAATTATCCGCTACAAGGTCTTACCAGTCAATGACTACTTCAGCTTCAACCGCAATAATACAAGAGCACAGAACAGATACAACTCAATGTGAAACTTGATCGCAGAAAATACGACTTCAGCAACAGAGTGGTCAATGCCTGACACTGTTATTACATCCTCAAACCCAAATAACTTTAACCTTAAACTGTCTACTGTTGACCTCACCCCATTCCTAGGGGGGCGTGCATAAGCGCACTATCTTGCCTACCATCCCTGTCCCACTGTCCCCCTTTATTCGTACCCATTTCATTCCTACTCATGTTTATTCTTATACCCATTATCTTGTAAACAATTGATAAACAAAATAAATGAAAAATAAATACATAGAAAATGAGCAGAATTATGAAGAGCAGGAGCAGGGAAAGAGTTATTCAGCTACTTTTTCCTTCTCATGTAGAAACTCATTTGGCCATTCTTCACATTTCTGAGATTAAGCCAGGATGCTTTTGAATACACCTCAATAAACTATAACAGATGTCGAAGAAAGAAAAAAAGAAAGAAAGAAAGAAAGAAAGAAGAAAGAAAGAGAGAGAGAGAAGGAAGGGAGGGAAGAATGAAGGAGAGAGAGAAAGAAAAAAGATAGAAGGGAAGGAAGGAAGGAAGGAAGGAAGGAAGGAAGAAAGAAAGAAAGAAAGAAAGAAAGAAAGAAAGAAAGAAAGAAAGAAAATCCTAGCAATAGGAGATATCCAATTTTAAATGTTTAAAATACGGTTTTCTGGTCGCTCATTGAGTTCTTCAACAAGGATCCTTGTATGCCAGCACTAGCCCTGTTTTTAGCTCTCTGCAAAGCTGCTGGTTTTTATTTTTCCATTTATATCGTACAGTTTAGCACATTCTCCAGAGAACAATGACTGTGGGCAGTGTTGGAAGTGTGATAAAGAAATTAATTGCAAGTTTATGGCAGATCCAACATTTCAGCCAAGTCTTGTTGATTCACAATTCAGTCTTTCTGCCATTAAACAGCATAATCACCTAGAGCGGGAGTCGGCAACATTAATCCAATGACTTTCTAAATCTGCTTCCATCTTCTAAAGGAAAGGGAGGCTCCAGGTCTGTTAGCTTTCTCTATATATTTGTGTGTGTGTGTGTGTGTGTGTGTGTGTGTGTGTGTTTGTGTGGTGCACACAGCTCTCTTTCTCAATTCACATGTATACATACACAAACATATGCACACATGTGACAATTTATCGAAATATATACCTATTCTAGCATGGATAGGAATTTATTTAACAATTACTATTTATATTTTAAAAAATCAGTTCTGGTGACCTTGTATAAGGCTGAAAGTAGTGGGGTACCTAAACCATCCACCTATCCATCCTTCCATCCTTCCATCCTTCCATCCATCCATCCATCCATCCATCCATCCATCTATCTAATAAGCAGTCAGAATCCAGAGACTCTGGGACATCCATGCCCACAATGAAGGTAGGGTGGGAATGGAGATTTTGCAGTATCCTTCCCCTGGAGTGGGAAGAGAATGGAGATTTTGCAGTATCCTTCCCCTGGAGTGGGAAGGGAATGGAGATTTTGCAGTATCCTTCCCCTGGAGTGGGAAGGGAATGGAGATTTTGCAGTATCCTTCCCCTGGAGTGGGGAGGGAATGGAGATTTTGCAGTATCCTTCCCTGGAGTGGGAAGAGAATGGAGATTTTGCAGTATCCTTCCCCTGGAGTGGGAAGAGAATGGAGATTTTGCAGTATCCTTCCCCTGGAGTGGGAAGAGAATGGAGATTTTACAGTATCCTTCCCCTGGAGTGGGAAGGGAATGGAGATTTTGCAGTATCCTTCCCCTGGAGTGGGGAGGGAATGGAAATTTTACAGTATCCTTACCTTGGAGTGGGGGGGGGATGGAGATTTTGCAATATTCTTCCCCTGAAGTAGGATGGGAATGGAGATTTTTGCAGTATCCTTCCCCCTGGAGTGGGGAGGGAATGGAAATTTTACAGTATCCTTACCTTGGAGTGGGGGGGGATGGAGATTTTGCAATATTCTTCCCCTGAAGTAGGGTGGGAATGGAGATTTTGCAGTATCCTTCCCGTGGAGTGGGGAGGGAATGGAG